>NC_143145.1:65789932-65839932 GCF_059928025.1 Delphinapterus leucas
AGACGGGCGGGAGGTATCCTCCTTGCACCGTTCCGGGGAGCTGAGGGGTGAAATAGGAAGCAAACCCAGGGATAAAGTATGGCAAGAACTGTCCGCCTAGGAAGGACGTGGGGTCACCAGCGATCGCGTTCTGTAAAGCCTGCAGCTGAGAAGGATCCACATGCGTGTCGCCTATGACTTTGCCCAACACTGAAAGAGCAGATGAGATTTTTTCCTCTTTTCTGGGATGTTTTTCCGGTTTGGTGGCCTCTAATTCCTCCTCTTTGATTCTTTTGACCTTGTTTGGCTTCGTCTGCTTTTTCTCAGATTCTTTGTTCTGCGGCTCGGTCTGCTGTCCTGACAGAGAGGATGGAGGTGGAGGTGGTGGAGTCTGCAGCAAAGGTTTGGTGGAGACGCTGCTGAGAGACAGGGCAGGAGACGAAGTAGCTGAAGTAGGAAACCCAAGCATGCCTGCACCGGGAGGCGTTAAAGCTGTGAACGATAACAGAGATATGCCCGCTGTCAGTGCACGGAGCCACACGGATGCTCAACCCCGAAACAGCGCTCGAAGACGTATTACACACGCTAGGAAAAGTCATCTGCACCAGCTTTTCTGGGTGCGTCATCTTTCTTCTATTAGCTTTAATCCCCACCGTGACTCTCAGAAATGGAAACTACACAGTTGAGCAAGATTTTACTCAGAAAACAAAAGGCTCCCATCATATGACAGTCGGTTAGAAAAAAAACAAAACAAAACATCCTGGTGAACAGCAGTGGGCACTTCTAATTGATACACTTTGTAAGATTCCTCCTCTGTTCTTCATTTTAACCAATTTTTACTGTACCTCTGGGAAGGCAGACTCACTTGTCCTTCATGGGAGCAGTCTGATAATTACCACGTTCATTAAAAATACTTAGGTATCAACTAAAATGAAACCTGTCTGCCTAAGTTCCGGTAGAAAAATACCTTTGCACTGAATAAAGAAGGTGATAAGCTAATTAAATAGCCACGGTAAATGTCCACTGAAGACACCAAGAAACAACTAACAGTGAAGTCACAGCTCTTCTTTACTAGCACCGAGCATGGTGAGGCCTGATTGTGGTGTCAAGGGTGCAGGGTAAGCTCTCATTATTATCCTGACACTTTGGCTAAGAGTATTTGATAGGAATTGAATGTGTTAACACACAACTTCATCACCCCCAAAACATGCTTCTTCCAGGTTTGCTTGTAGCAGGCAAAAATGATTCTCATCTCATTAGAGGAAGGAAACTAAATGCTCAGTAGGCAGACACAAGTCGGGTACAGTACGACTCGTATTGAAATGGAAGAGATCTTTGCCGGATTTCAAGTACTCAATCTAATGCAGTGGCTGGTAAGAACCTATTACAAAGCCATTTGTAGGCATTGTATAGTTGGGGGAGAAACTAAAAGACAGCTCAGGATAGAAAAGGGAATTGTAAAAGTCTGTGCTTTCCCTGAGTCTGTTTTTTAGAGGCAAATAGAGTTGATTGAAAGAGGAACAGACTGGAAACCTAATTGGGTGGTGGTTCGTTCCTGAACGAGGGAAGGCTTGCTACCAAAAAATCGGGGCAAGGATCATGATGGAGGCCTGATGGGTTGATGGGAGAATTAACTAGGAGAAGGTAAATGAAGATTCAGTTATTAGCGCATAGCTGTGGAGACAACCATCTTTTAAATATTGGCTGAAGTCTTACTTCTATGCTAAATGCAACATTTGGGTGTGAAAAGAAACAAATGAAAAACAAGTGACACAAAAACACATTTCTTTAGCTAGAAAAAGAACTTTCTTAATTTGTCTTTATCCAGCTGAGAAACCTTGTCTTAGGCTTAGCACTCAAGATACTCTCAAGTGCTCAACATCACTCTCAACTTGACCCCAATCATTATCATATTACCGTCAATTAGCCTAGCTTATTAGTGGCTGC
This sequence comes from Delphinapterus leucas, assembly GCF_059928025.1. Classification (NCBI taxonomy): domain Eukaryota; kingdom Metazoa; phylum Chordata; class Mammalia; order Artiodactyla; family Monodontidae; genus Delphinapterus; species Delphinapterus leucas. The sequence continues at coordinate 65,791,859 of NC_143145.1, forward strand.
TCTTCTTTTTAACCTTACCACACCCAAGTCTTCTCTGATCTGCTTTGAAATAATTTCTGTAGTTGTATTAGTAATAATCTCTAAGGAATATCCATCATGTTCGAGAATAGTCTCCCAATATCCTCAATAGTAAGTAGGGACAGATGCTAAAAATTCCATGTTTTTAAGAAAATTGAGTCCTAGAGCTGTGAAGTGACTTGATAGACAGAAATATACAACTCGATGGTAGATATGGAGGTGGGGCAACTAAATTTTATAGCTGCCACTCAAATTCATCTTCCTGTCTAACTGAATCAATTTCAAATGTTAAACAGTTGGAATATTAAAAATGAAATAAAAAATCCTTGAAAATAATAACACTGTATTTCCAGGAGAAACTGGTAACAAGTATCTACATTTTACAGAAGAATGGATGACACATTCAAAATAAATTTAAAAGAAAATGGCTTAAGACTGGCAGGGGTATGGTAGGAATGAATTGGTAAATTCCTGGATCTTTAATCCAATTTAGAATGATAGGGCTTCCCTGGTGGCGCAGTGGTTGAGAGTCTGCCTGCCGATGCAGGGGATGCGGGTTCAAGCCCTGGTCCGGGAGGATCCCACGTGCCGCGGAGCGGCTGGGCCCGTGAGCCATGGCCGCTGAGTCTGCGCGTCCGGAGCCTGTGCTCCGCAACGGGAGAGGCCACAGCAGTGAGAGGCCCGCGTACCGCAAAAAAATAAAAAGTAAATAAAAAATTAGAATGATAGACTTCTCGGATTCCATGGGACTTAGACACAGCCCAAAACTGTGAAGCAATAGAGTTGCTTTTGGGGGCCCAAACCAACAACTCCCTTGCCTTTATTCCTACACTATGACGCCTGGTATCTTGATCTGCTTTCCACTTGCCTCTCTATACAATTTTATTTGCAAGAATAAAAACAGAGATATAAATACACTTATTTTTGAAAAGGATCAATATATACTAGATTCGATAACTTGAGGTTTCTTCTGCTATGATATTCTGATTTCATGATATTCTATGCTACTTTCCACTTAACAGAGGATAATGTATTAAGTCAGAAGAATTAATACCTAATTAAAGAATTTCAGGCATGAGTGATTCTGGCAGAAGAAGTTTTACTAAGGACAGAAGGTCCTTCCTTGCGTTGTCAGGATGACATTATGTTGGTAGCCAGCTTCTTCTGCCGACTCATAAAGCCTACCTTATTTCTGGGTCTAGTACATCTAGACTTAGTACTCAATAATTGCACCCCTTTCCACCTAAGCGCTTTCCCCCCTAAATCTAAAGAAATTGCTGGCTCACCTATCTCTCTGACGTGAGAATTTAAGGCAAGAGAAATTTTAAGGAACTAAGACAAAAAAATAGCAGTGGTAGTTAGAAAGCAAGTAGATCAGTAGCTGTTGACTCAGGCTTTCCCATCAGATGAGGTCTACAAATTCCTATCTAGAGGTCATATAATGAAGTAATGAAAATTTTTAGAAGACTGCCATAGGAATCCTAACTACTATAGTTAAAGACTACCAGAGGTTTTTAAGAATGCAACATCTTGAGGAATAAGCTGACTTAAATAATCAGCTGTTAAGTAAAAGTTTTAGGAAAAAAGATACAGATTAAGGATAATGAATAATGTACATTGGGTCTACTAATAAAAGACATAAACTTGTAGAAGTTTGCAGTCAAAAGTTCAGTAGTCAATTGATATATGAAAACCACATATAGAAGAGAAAAACCGAACAGTAATCAGGATGCAAAATAAGTGGTGGTAACTACAAAGTTACATTCTTTCCTGTTCCCTAACTCCTGCTCCAATTCTCTGAAATTTCACAGAGAGATGAAAGCTTTTACCATCATTTTATTTGGTTTTGTTTTCCTGAAACAGCTGCCTATTCCCCAAAGTAATTCTTTTCAGAAGAAAATGCCTGTCTCACCATGAACGTAGAGGTAGTGTCTTTTCCCCAAGTTGCTTTGATCTAGGTGTCCCAGAGGAAAAATTTACTATTGAGGTGGAAAACAAAACTAATTAAGTACATGGGCCAAAGACAATTGTGCTAAAATTATTAAAGACCTACTCTTATCTAGATTTACCCCAAAAGTGCTAGCAAATTACACTGAAGTATGAGAAAAATGCAAAAGCCATGTTCTAAAGTTCCATTTAAGGGAATTGGGTTAGGCAGTACTTCCAAAGACTAATGGAACATATAAAAATCAGACACTGCTTAAAACAATAAAGTAAATACATTAAAAATAGAAAATCAAGTTATTTTCCTAACCAAAAGAAGCTAACATCCTAAAGGATAAAGTGTAAATTTAAAGGTTTCTTTCTCCAGGTGTACAGGCATGTGATTTTCTATTGTCACTTTCCCCTTTTTGCATATGATCATGATAGAAAAAGACAATTGTGGAAAAAATTTTTAGTATAAAATAATTTATCTTATCAAACATGAATGATAGTAAGTAGTGATACTGAACACAGGGCTGAGTCATTGTTCAGAAAGCAGGCACACATGATGGATATTGCTCTTCAAAGGGTTTTCTTTGTGATCTTGAAAGACTAAATAATTTGAAGATTTCTTGGAAGTATGGTAAGGAGGTTTTATGAGAATTAAAGATGCTAAAACAGAACAGGAATTCCACCAAAAAAAAGGAATAAAATGGGTATTTAAATCAGGAAATTTAGAGGTTGATAAATGCTAAAACTGAACATGTACACTGCAGTTAAGTCAATTTTGGGGTGTAGCCTTCGGAATCACACTTATTGCTTACTTTACAGCATATCTCACTCAATGGAGTCCCTTTTTAGTGATTTTCTTAGGAACAAAACCTTGAAATCTACCTTCAGAGGGATGGGGGTGTCTTTCAAATGAAGCCTTTTCCATAACTAAATCCCATTAAAATGGGACCAAGGTGAACACATCATATGGTCAAAGTTTATTCATATAGATAACAAACTGTTACAAGAGCCCAGGGCATGGGAGAGATACAGAAATATTTTACTTATGAAGCAATTTTCTTCTTTTATTTCACCTAGCTGGTCTGTCTATTTCTTCCATAGAGCAATGGAGATATTTGTTTGATGAAAAATAATACAGTAGAAAGGTGCTGATAGAAAGATGGAGAGCCACAGCTCTACTCCATGAGATGATTAAAATATTCAGCTTTACCCACCACAGATCAATTAACCTAAAAAAGATGTGAGCTGGAAGTGTGGGAATTCAGGCTCTCAGATGGGATCCTGCTGATAACTCTGCTGTGCTAATGTTTAAACTCCTTCACAAACAAAGAACTAATTCAAGAGAAATTGCAAATTCCAGTAGGTATGTTCCTGGACCTTTTCTCTTTATAACACTCTCCGGTCTGTTTTGGTCCATGATTTAATGAAGCAGCAGATACGTGGTGCCCTCAGTACCTGATGCATTTAAAAATAGTGCTGTCTGAGAAGGGCCTGCCTCTAACATCTTCCCACAATTCTGAGAGTTATAAAAAGGGCCTATATTTCAGGGGGGAAGATGTAAATTATATTTATGGTGTGTAGAATGAGGAGAAAGGTTAGGAAATATTTCATAAATATCTTCTCTCTCCTCCCTCCTGGCTTTCTCTTGTACAGGCCCTCAGGGTACCAGTTTTAGAGTGACAAACCAGAAGGGTAGTCAGGGAAGGACCTGTTGTCCAAGCAAAGGCCTTCCGATCCAGTGGAGAGAAAAACAAGATGTTCTGACCACCACTTAGTGGGGTGACTACATAGGATCATCAATCAAAGCTGACTTGTACATTAAAGGCACAGATACTTCAAGTGTTCTTAGCCAGTTGTAAATATCAAATTTTATTCTATTTTACATAATTATAAAATTTATATATAAGTGCTCATGGAATTTTTCCACATTAGACATTATGTGGAAAAGCTCTATTTTATGTAACTGATCACAGGAGTCTTTCTACATGAGACATTTTTCTAGATGTCACTTAATACTTACAATGATATATAAAGTGAGACTAGAAGACTAATACATTCATAGGCAGGCAGGGGAAGGTAGCTGGTGTGATAGTTAAAGGAAAAGACCTCGCAGAAATTTTCTTGGTAAAACTGTTTATATGTGCAGATTCATTCTGCTTCTCTCTAATGCCAATAAGTCATTCTGGACAGGGAACCAATCAGATGAGCTATCAGTAGCCAAAGGGTCATTTGATATCATTGTTTTCATGTCTCCCAAAATAAAAGTTAAAATGGGAATGTCTTCCAGAGTCACATTAAAATGTAAATCGCCATAAGAGAAGGATGAAATTGAAAAGTTTGAAATTTATGTAAACGTCCAATTTGGAAAATGAAAAAAAGCTTTCCTTTTGTGTTTTTGGAAACTTTCTAGATAAATGTAATTAGTTCATTCTAGATGTCTCTTTGGAATGTCATAATTTCCTTGTAAAAAATTTTTAAAAACTGTACTGTTAATTTGGAAAATAAAACTTACTTTAAAGAAGAAACTAGAATCATTTTTTTTTCCATTTTGGATAATATACAACTTGTGTTATATGTGTAGCTACATGGATGCCTAGCACACTATCTTCAATTTTTTTCAGCCTAAGATAATTGGATACCTATACTTACTCACAGAACCTAAACTGTACAAATTGCATTTCTCTTGATAAACACAGAATTGGATTCTTCATCGGGGACTGCCTCAAACAGTTTTACCATTTTGGTCTGTCTTTATTATAAATCTAGGCTAGGGGTGGTGGTGGAAAGGCATGGAGTAATATAAGTGTATTTTTAAGGTTCTAAATTTACATAAATAACAAGTAACAAAATGAATGCTACTAAAAGCAAAATCATATAGCAATACTAAATTACAAATGATCACAGAAGTCATATTTTTAGTAGTTAAACTTTACATATATATGCTTTATTACCTCCTAGGTGTAATGCAGGGGAATTCCTGTGGCTAGAGGGCCCTTAGCTTTTGAACTTCCTGGCATTTAAGGGGGAAAAGAAACCCCAAAAGTACAAAATCAAAGGAAAAAAAAATCAGTGTCTCTTGGAAATTACATAAATTAGGAAACCAATGGATATATTACTTAATGCTTCACTTTCTTAATATGTATACCAAATTTTGTGCCACGTGCCTGTGCTGAAATGCCGTTTGAAATCAGTTTTGAAATGAGTATATTAAAGGAATGTTTCTAAAATATAAAGATATAATGATATAAATAATATATTTCTGAGACTCTGATCTGCCTTGTCTTTCTTTTCCTGCATACGTGCAGGTTGGCTTATTTCTATAAGTTGTTAACTATAGCCACTAAAATATATATTTCAAATAACATAATGGTTTAACTTACTGAAATTAAAAGAGATCCAACATACCCTGTTCTTGGTTGCATGTCATTGGCTGCCTAATATTATTTAATTAAATAGACAGACTCTCCTTGAAATGACTTACTGTTTGAATTTTGTGGAAATCCAGGCAAGGAGGATGGACCGTTCATTCCAGGGAGGAGGACTGGGGGGAGGCCGGGGAGTCCTGGATAGGCTGCTGGCAGACTGATGCCATGAAGGGAGCTGCTGTCCATCATGCCTGGCTGCTGTACCGCTAAGCCCAGCACATCCGAAGCTTTCTTTATACGGTCAAGTTCCTGCTGTGCCATCAGCTGTCGAACGGTCGTCGGAGCCAAGTAATCTTTCTCCCGATCAAGCTGACTCCCAACGGTCTCCCTCACTTTTGAAATGTGCTGTTTGGAGAAAATATGATCTCTGATGGACAAGCGGGCGGAGTACTTCACCCCACAGAGGGTACACTCTGGTTTGGTGCCTTCCGTGCCACTTTGATTGATCATGAAAGGCTTCCCTATGTTAATTTTAAATTTCTTTTCCTTTGCCCTTGCATTCTGGAACCACACCTGGACCACGCGTTTGGGCAGACCAATCTCATTCCCTAGCATTTCACATTCTTGCATGGTTGGAGTTCGGTAGTCACTAAAGCAAGCCTTGAGAACCTTGAGTTGAAGATTGCTCATCTGGGTTCTGAAACGCTTGTGACCTGGTCGATCGTTACTTTTGGATTTGAAAGGATTGCTGGATCCAAATGGATTTGGTGAACTCGGGTCAGCTATGCTGGACGTTTCACTGCGGTCAGCATTGTCATCGGGGTCATCCGTGATATAAAAACTTTGGTCATGGTCACCATCTTTATCGTTGAAAGGTATTGAGGGACTCGTGAGAGAAAAGAGAAATTTTTCATCGCAGACCTCCGTGGTGGGTGTGGTTGCTGTTTTTGGCAAAGTGTCGAGAGTTTTCGTCTCTTTAGGAGATAGAGCTGGCTTCACATCTCCAGAACTTCCCGTGGTGCTTTCCATTTCCGCGTTTCCCTCATCTCCGGTGGTGGCGTCACTGATCGCCGTATTAATTGACGAAGTCTCATCAAAGTCAGTTTTATTTTGATCATAGCCAGCCTCAGCAGGAGGGGCGTTTAAATTCTCTGCATCCTCAGAACATTCTGCTTTAAAAGAAGAAGGGCTTAAAAGATTCTTCGGCGACAGCTCTGCTGTTTTGCTAACAGGTGTTGACACTGTAGAAGCCAATTCATTCTCACTTGAGAGATCAATTTTAGTTAATGGCAGAGATGGATAATCAAAATAAATGTATTTCTGCGGGCTTTCTCCCCCATCTTCTGTTGATATTAAAGGGCTTGGTGGCAAGCTGTAACCTGCCTGCTTTCCTTCATTCCAGTGCCGGGAGCGAATGTGGCTTTCTAAGGCTGATTTCGCCTTAAACAGGGCTCGGCAAAAGGGACACCGTTTATGAGACTGGGCTGGACCCACTGCCCGGAACTGGCCCTTCCTTTCTCGTGCTCGTGTGTTCTGGAACCAGACTTGCACGACTCTTTTCTTGAGCCCCACTTCACGTGCAATATGATCAAGCATTTTCCGGGTAGGATTGGAATCCAATAAGTATTTTTCATAGAGAATTTCCAGTTGTTCAGGGGTGATGGTGGTTCTCAAGCGTTTATCACGGTGTTGGTCTTCACCGCTATTGCCGCCTTCCTTTTCACTGCAGTTATTGTCTTCTTTATCATCCAGTTTCCTTTTAAGGGAAGCAGCAGCTGTGGCCTGGGCTGCGGGGTGGGAGGGAGTGGTCTGAGAGGGCATCTGTGTGAGAGAACCACTCAGCAGCTGTCCAGTCATCAGTGGATTGTTGGGGTCGAATATCATGTAGGGCATGTCCATGGGCCGTTCCAAGAACGGGGAGTGCAGGAATTGGTTCTGAGCAGCCAGGAAGTGCATGTGCTGATGTTCCTGCCAGAGTTCCAGAGTCGGGAAGGCAACTGTGCACTGATCACATTGGTACTGTAGTAACTGTGGAGGTAGACTGTTCTGGAGAGAAGTCATGGAAATCTGCAGCGGACTGGAAGGGACCGGGGTTTGAGAGGCCGAGGGAGGTCTTCCCATAAGCTGGGGTTGTTTTGGTGTCTGCGGCGGAGCGGCCGAGGCCGGCGGCGGGTCTGAGGAAGTGGATGCTGAGAGCAGCGCTGGTCTGGCGCCTTGAGAAGGGGGCAAGGGGTCACTCTGCTTTGGCTTTTCTGTGGGATATTCGGGTTTTGGAGACGTCTTCTCCGGTTCCGGTTTGGGTGACGGGATCAGCGGGGTGCTAGTCCCAGAGCCAGAACTTGCCGCCGGGGCAGGAGCGTTTTTGGGTGCCTCCGTTTGGCCAGACGCTGTGCAATGCTTATACACCACCTGATCCGTGGCGTCCATGGAGTCTTCGGTTTGGCTTTCATCTTGGGCATCATCATCTTCGTCCTTGTAACACTGCTTTTTCTGATGCGTAATCAAGTCAAAGATCCTGGGGAAAACCACATTGCACTTTTTACACTGGTACTGCATGCTGCTCGTTCGAATATACCGCTCATTAGTAAGTTCTCTTTTTTCATTGTCTTTAGCTTCTGCTTGATTCTCGTAACTCTTCCGTGCCTTCTGACGAGCATTCTGGAACCATACGACAATAACCCGGGTAGGCAGATTGAGAACGGTAGAAAGTTGTTCTATTTCGTCATCTTTTGGGTAAGCGTTTGTGTCAAAAAAGTCTTGAAGAACCCTAAGCTGGTAGTCCGTAAACCTGGTTCTCGACGACCTTTTACTGAAGGATGCATCAGATTTGTAGTGTTCTAAAGAGGAGGGCTGGGGGTCGATTCTGATATCTTCCAAAACTGTTATGGGAGGGTTACTGAAGTTGTAGGGCGAATCCTTATTCCTCTGCCGCTCCTTAAAAAGCGTATTTCGAAACCAGTGCTTGATAACCTTTTGAGAGAGGCCAGACTTCTCCGCCATTTCTTGGATCTGTTCTTCACTCGGAGAATTATTGATGTCAAAATAAGCCCTCAGGATTTTCAGCTGGTCGTCTGTAATTCTTGTCCGTGGGCGTTTGAACTGAGAATGCCTTAGGAAGTTGGGATCTAATCCGAGCTGCTGCTGGCAGAGCTGAGTGAGATCGGCCGAGAGAGTGTCCATCTGGGGCAGCTGCAGGGCGAGCTGGGGAGGAAGCGCAGGATGCTGCACGGGCTGCATCATGATGGAAGGAAAGAGTGGAAGGTCCAGGGACACGGGCAGCTGGACCTGTGGGGGAGCAGATGGGGGAGGGGGAGGCGGGGGCGGTGGGGGAGGTGGGGGCGGTGGGGGCGGTGGGGGAGTGGGCGGTGGGGCTTGGAGCGGAGCGGAGACCCCGCCTGGCAGTTTCACAGGCCCCAGGGAAGGAGCCTGCGGAGTGGCTGGAGGCAGCGGTGGAGGCGGAGGCGGGGGCGGGGGTGTTTCTGGGGAAGATGGCGAAATGGGATAAAGCTTGTCGTAGGCCTCCCTGTACTGACGAGCAAATTTTTCTAGCGCTCCATACGGAAAAAACTGGCCGTGTACGTGTTCTTGGTGGCTCTTTAGAATAAGGACATTGGAGAACAACTTCCCACACGTTCCACATTCCAGCTTCTCGGTACTCTCCCCTTCCCCACTCTTGCCCTTCTTCTGTACCTTCTGCCTGTTCTCATTATACTGAATGACCAGCTCAAAACCGAAGTTTTCCAGTAACGCTTTGGCTGCATTTCCTCGGGCCCCTGAAGCAATTCGGGGCGGCGGGATGGACGGTTCCAAGGATTTTTGCTTCTTTCCATCTTTGCCTTCTTTGAGCCCTTCACCTTCACTAATGAGCTCTTGCTTTGGCTTGTCTTGCTTTTCAGCAACCTCTTCCGCCTCCTTGTAAGAGGGTATGTCCTTCATGATGGGGCAGTCGGCACTGGCCGCGGCGGTTTGCTCTTGTTTCAATAATTTGCCGGCCTGCTGCTGCTGCGGTGGTGGTGGTGGCGGCGGCGGCTTTTGAGACTGAAGCTGGGGCTGTATGGCTTGGTACTGCTGTGCTTGTTGCTGAAGTATCTGGAGTTGAGTTTGGCCAACGTGATGTTGGGTTTGAATCTGCTGCTTCAAGTCTTCAAGCAAGGACCCGGCCATTCCGGTCATGCCATGCATCCCGAAGGCAGCAGAGCCCGGCAAGCCCAAATCTGGCCCCAAGCTGAACTCCGTCCCGGGGATGTAGAATGGAAAGAGAAACTGAGGCTGCTGAAACTGCAGCAGCGCTTCCGGAGTCATAGGAAAATGAGGCAGAAAGGCGGGGTTGAGAAACTGAGGCTGAAAGAACGCAGCTTGCTGTTGCAACTCGTGCTGCAGCTGCAGCTGAAGCTGTGCTGGTGACTGCGGCGGGTGATGCGTAGGTTGAGCAGAGATTAATTCCGGAGTTTGCTTTTTATTTAATTCTTTGGCATCTAAGTGGGCATCTTTGCTGCTTACTGCTGCTAAACTCATGGAATCTAGCATCCCTTGGCTGGGACTATTAACGTTGGCTCCGACGCCGTGCATACCGGCCACGTGACTGCTGGGCTCCAGCTTTGCAGCCCTTGCCTTTGTCTGGTGGAGCACGGATCTCATGTGGATTTCCAAGGTCGAACTTTGGCTGTATGCAACGTTGCAGATGCTGCACTTGTAGGGTTTGTTATCTGTGCTGCTGTTGGTTTCTTGAGGAACAGGGCTGGAAGCTTCTTGCAAAACCTTTTTCAACTTATGCAGGTGAGACACTGAATTATAATGGACCAAGAGAATGTTCTTTTGGGTGAACGACTCTTTACACACTGTACACTTATACGGGCGAGATGGATCGAGGAATTTTTCCATCGTGAAATTTGGCCCTTTTCTAAAAGGTAAGGTCCGCTTTGGTTCAGAGCCCATGTCATCCGGAATAGAGCTACTGTCACTTCCTGCTGGACTTGCCTTCCCCTCATGGTCTGCCTCGTACTCCCTCTCCATTTCCTGCTCTAGGGCCTGGTCGTCCTGGGCCATAGCTTCACTCTCTGCCCACAGTTCACCGTTCACGGGCAAGGAGGCATACAGCTGTTGAAGTTCAGCTTCACTCAGCTCGGGGTGGCCTGCTTCCAAGTGTTTTTTTAAAGCCTGGAATGTACGGAAACTACGCTGGCACAGGTTACACATCGTAGCGGCCCGAATCGCGTGATACTGGGAATGTATCTGAAGCTTCTGCATAGTCTTAAAAGCCAAGCTACAATGGTTACAGCGATACTTGTAAACATGGCGGTCCGAAACAGAGAGTGGTTGCCGTTTCTGCTGTTCGCTTAATTGATCCTGCAGTGTGTCGGAGATTTTCATATCCTTACTGCTGTTTTTATTCCATTCCGGCACTTCTGTGGGTTCTTTAGTTGGTTTCTGCCCCTCACTCTTTATTTCCACACCAGCCTTTGAATCGTCAAGACCTGCCATGCTTTTGTCATCCATCGGACTTTCACCTGTGTCAATAAAGCATAAACATCGCTTATAGGAAGGAAGTCTACAGTTCAAACGCCAATGAATATTGTTAAGTAGGAGCTTCTAAAGGTTTCTGCTTAATTGAGTTGCTGAAGAAATATTTATTTGAGCAACTACTATATGGCAAGCACTGTACTGGGCCCAGGGGCTATAAAGGTGAATCAGAAATCACCCCTGACCTCAAGGAATTTCAGCATAACGAAGAACAAAGGTAATTATAGTATGCTACCAGCAGCGTGATAGCAAGGGCCATAAATGGCATGTTCAGTAATTAGAACACACAAAATATTCCTGGTCATTGATACTTAGGTCCCCCAAGGGCAGTTTACAGATAACTAGATATTAAATATGCCTTAGAAACTAGGGCTTTTGGAAATGCCATACTTTTTTCCCCCTGTGATTTAAAGAAAAAAAAAATTCTTTGATAGTAATAATGCTGGACCAGCATCACAGATGCAAGGCCCTGAGTGTGTCTTGTGCAGATCTTGGTCCGAGGCTGGCATACCTGAATATTTCCCGGCCCCCTCGGCTGTGATGGCTGCAGGTGTGTCCCGCTCTGACTTCTCAGAGGTGGGTGCTGGCAGTAGCAAGCTGTTGGGCATCATCACATCAGGGACAGGCACCTGTGAAAACCAAAGGGGTTCATGGCAAAGGTACCCCAGAAATCACAGACTCCGTCACATCTGCCCTTGGTTAGTAGCATATCCCAGTTACATCTTTCCAACCAAAGCAGGGACATTCTGTGACTCTTACAGGCCAATGCTCTTCCTTCAAATTTTGGATCAATGCTATTGTGATGCAGTGTTCTTCTTTTCTTTTATTAAAAAATATGGTTTATAACTAATAAGGATCTACTGTATAGCACAGGGAACTCTACTCAATACTCTGTAATGGCCTATATGGGAAAAGAATCTAAAACAGAGTGGATATGTATATCCATAAGTGTATATGTATAACTGATTCACTTTGCTGTACACCTGAAACTAACACAACATTGTAAATCAACTATACTCCAACAAAAATTGAAAACATTTAAGAAATATGGTTTGAAAGTTTTTGTAACCAAGAACTGATAGCCAAGAAAATATGAAACTCAAGGTACCCACATGAATCATTTGATTAACATTACAGGCATGAGAAGAAGTCAGCAAAATCTGTGTTATTGAATAAGCTATGCCTTGTATCATATTTGGGGTTTATTCCAAAGCACAAGAGACAACAAATGGGCCTTTACTTGTGATTCCTACCACACAATCAGTAAGAGCTTGATGCTCTTACACAGAAGAAATAAATTTCTATCAAACAATAATTACAGATTTTGTGTTGATACCTTTACAGAGATTATGTCACATATGCATCAACATTTGGTATCCTTACTGTCATAAGCAGCTTCTCCACACAATCCGGAGACACACTGTGCAAATGCGTCAGATGCAGCTGGAGGTGCATTTTGTTGCTGAGGACGTCCTGGCAGAGGGGACAGCAGATGACCGGCTGCACTGAGTGCTGTGACAGAACGTGCATCTGGATACGACTTTGGTCCCTACTATTGTAGTTACAATAAGGACACTGATAGAACTGGAAAATATTGAATAAACATGGTCACTATTAGTTAATGGATTTTGATGACTTCAGAGCATTAGAAGTCACACCATGAGTTAATTACCTTGCCAATCAGTGTCTACGTACATTTCAACAGCATGGAATGGTTTGGAGGCTCTAAAATTATCAAGGGCAATAATAATAATAATAATAAAAACATGTTTACACAGTACAGGGAAAAAGAAAACACATTTACCTGCTCGTGACAGAATTTATTGTCCTCTGTAGGTTTTGATCTTTTTGTTGCCACATCCTCTTCTTTTGCCAGCACGAGTGGCTGGGTTCCCCCTGCCACGCTGACTTTTAGCTCCTTTTCTGGTGTGATTATTCCTGATTCCCAAAAAAGAATAGGACACCTCAATTTTAAAAGACTAACAATGTCGATATCAGAAAAATTATGTTTTCCAAATATCTCTGGCTCTAAATCCACTGAATTACCAAAGAACCAGAAAAGCACTTTTATATGATGCTAATCCCAAAAGACAAAAATCACACTTCTTTTTGTCCCCTAACCAAGTGGACTTTATATATTTTAAAATGTGCTCCTGTCTTATATTTTGATAACCGTAGGTGACCTTGAAAGATTCATCAATAACACGTGCTCTCTGGTGTCTCAGTACGGCTTTATCACATTAAAGCAAATCTACTCCCATTCGCAAATGCTAACTTAGAAAATAATTATTTTTGCTAATGTTTAATTACCTATCTCTTCTCTAAAACTCCGGGACACTGAAAACATTTCAAAATTCTGAGAAGAGCTGACTAGTTATAATTCACAAATGAAAACAGTGTTTTTACGTGGTGAATGTAGGATTTTAAAATTATACAGTACATATCCACTGCTGTTTTTTGTGATTTATTCTTTGCTTTAGATGTTTCAGCAGTTGGCTGTGCACATAACACTGTAGTCCAGATCAAGAAGACAATTGTTTTATGAGGTTAATCTGAATATTCGGTGTTAAAAGATAGTTTAAAATTTTGCCTAGATGAGCAACATAATGTATAGAAGCCTCACACACATCAAAGGAGAGAGTGTGATTCTAATTTCCCAATCTAACAGAAAATTCTTTCCAGCATCAATTTTCCCGATAATCTCCTCTGCGAGGCTGGATATTACAGTGACATTGGGTAGGCATGTCACATACATCTCACGACAAACACAAAACCTCATTTACCAGCCATTCCAATCTCATCATAGCGCGGCATCATCTGACCTTTTTTCTGCTGTTTATTATGAGTATTTCTAATTTTAACTTTCAATTTTCACCATCTTCCAGTCAATTTGCAACTAAATTATTTCCAGGGTGAGGACACTATCACTGGACAACTGGGTGCAAATACATCTTGAAATGCAATGAAGCTAAACCATTGATTGCTATCAGACCCCGCGTAAATATAGAGTCTAGGCGTAATCTGATTGTATGCTGTGCATGAAGATTTATCTTGATTTTTTTTCAATCCACATACGGTTCATATAAATGAACAAATTATACCTTATTGCAAAATAACCCAGTTTTAATTTAAAAATAAGGTCAAGGATGTTATGGAAACAAAGTAAAAATGAACCAAAAAATACATTATTTTCCTCTCCTGGATGGAGATGCATGTTTTGTACCATATAAATAATTTTAGGAATCCCAAACTCTGAAAGAAATTTAAAAGTAAATCTGACTCTGAGGAGAGCAAAATTAAACTAGAATTTAAATGACATAATGACAATAATTTATTCCCTTGGGGTTTGCGGTAGGTACAGAGTTAGTGTTACATTTCCAAACCAATTGCACTGCTACTGATTTCTAGATTTACAAACACTAGATTTTATTTGAATTGGTACATTTGTCCTATATATACAGATACCTTAGAGAAATTTAGATTCTTTCTAGACATTTGAAAAAACAATTTATCGAATTTGGATGAACTTAAACCTGAGATAGACTAAATAATTTTATTACATTTATTAAACAATATCCAAGTATTTGATATCCAAAGATATGTCAAAAACAAGAATGCTTATTTCGTAATTAATTCTGGTATCAAAAAGATGTCTTTCATCTAAAGCAAAATTCTCAAAGCAGAATATATTTTGTGCTATCATTTTTAAAGTGTTAAAAATAAACACTTAAGAAAACAATATGATATATAAAGTTTGCAAATAAAATTTACTGATTCAGGTGTCAGATCAAGTTGTAGAAAATGCTTGTCATTTAAGTCAGCAAATGTCTATCAGCTGCTTTTTTCCTGTGAGACTGGAAGATTTTTCTTCGAAAGTTTCCCAATAGTGAGTAAGAATATGCTTCCTTAAGAAAATAATACTATGTCATATTCCCCTATCATTCTTTTGTGTACATGAGAGAATCAGACATGACCAGATAATAAATTGGTCCAGTTCCCTATGGTATCAAAGACTGTCACACACAAGGTAAATGAGAATTTCCACAACTCTTGTTGCTTGCAGGCCTTAGGAACATCAAAAACAGAATAAACCTTCCAGAAACTTCTGAATCTATTCAATGTATAAGTATGGCCTTATTTTTATAAGCATATATCTTCTAATAGTAGTACTATAAAGGTCAAAAGAACATTGATTTCAAGGTTTGAAACATTTTACTAAGACTTTACACTGGTGTACATATTTGATATAATTAATCCATATTATTTTTATGTACATTAATATCATCAAGAATATAACTGCTTTTGAATTTAGGGACATTCATGCTGCATCAAGAGTTAAATTTTAGGGTCACTATTTCATAGCCATCGAAATAAGTGTTGGATATAGTATTCCATCCAATATATGGGTCAGCTTCGAGATTTTTTTGTTAATTAACTTAGTTAATGAAACCATGATCTTAATGTAAGCTAGGAACTTCCTAAAGACCATCTTATTTTAAATTGAGAAGAAGTTATAAATAAAGTCTAGACCCCCTAACTCTAGCTAGGCACCCCAGAAATGTGTGTCACTGATAAGAAGCAGCAGCAACAGCAGAGAATGCTAAGATGCAATAACATATGACAAAAACAGACTCTTGAAGATAAAACAGGTCACCAGGATTACTTGCAAAAATGAGGGACATTATATTTTATGCATGCATGCCTCTTCTACTCAAAGGGGTGCCATCTCAGGTATTATGGCCTCCCTGGTAAATTATAGGAAATCAACTCTGGGGTCTTTCTCTGAATTGTTTTATCTTAGAAATATCTTATATTAAGTAAAGGCCAATTAATTTTAGGAAGGTTTTAAGTTTTCTGATTATTCATAGTTTATGTTTACAACTTTACTTGAAATAAACACTGTTTGTTACCTTAGACACAATTTTGAAATGAGATCATAATCCATTTTGTGTTATTAAGGCCATCACACTATCCTCAAAAAAAATGTAATTTTAATGCATTTTTAACTAAAACATGAAGCTTAATTACAAATAAGGACTGCAAAATAAATGAGCCAATGATTATCTGTCAGTTATGGGATTATTTAACTTGCATGAGATTACTAATATAAAAATGACATAATTCATTTCAATTCAGATGCTGCCTACTTAATAAATTTTCAATCCCTAAAATACAGAAGGTTGTAAAATGGTTTATATTCATAACAAGTGAGGAAAACCCAATAACACATGTGTACTCAAAGCAAATCTTGAAAAAAATAACAAAATGCTGAGTTATTATTTATGAATCAATGTATTTGGTAAAGTTTGAATACTATAAAACTTGGATATAACAGAAGATGGTATTCAACTCCAAATAAGCCTAAATTATAATTACCGGTACAGTATTTTTTCTAATGAGACTAGAATGAAAGGATAATTTTAATTACAATAATGAAGGTTAATTTCCATCTTTCCTCATGTTTACTCCCTTATTAAAAAGTGGTCCCCTTAGCCGTGGCAGGGACATATTACATTTTCAATGCAAATATATTAATCTGGATAAACTCTATATTAATTCTTGTAGTGTACAGAGCTATAATTTGGATTATAATTAATCTAAAGTGGCACTAGATTTAAATGACAATATAAATGAGGCATTAGGAGGCTTTTCTATTATGAATGAATATTCAACAAATATAACTTGCATATTGCCAAGTCTCATTTTGAAAGCTCTAGTCCTAGAGATTAATGTCAGCAACACGGTACAACAGCTTATACAAACATCATATTCCTAACATGTGTTAATTCCTTCCTGTCTAAAAAATTCTGTGTTAAAGTGGGGTCACACTGTTTTCCCATCTAACACATTAAGATAGTGATTAACTTATAAATTTGCCAGTACTTTTGACATTTATCACTGACATCAGGAAGAAAACCAATATATACATCAGTGCTCATTCAGTCATTAGAAATACTTACAAGGAAAAAAATCCACATAATAATTTTTTCACCTAATCAGATTCAATGTAGAAAGCAGAAAACTTTGTTAAAAGTTCATGTTAGTTGTCAATAATAACTGTCTTGGTGTCTGAGAGGTTTCAAGGCTAAATATTAGCATCTCAGTAATTGCTCTGAGTTGGTACGAAAGCCCATTTTTATCCCTACAGCTGTAGTTGGGGAGGCGTTTCTGCAGGGATAAAAATGTGTTTTAGAAAACTATCATTATCCAATGGTCTGTATCCTCTCATATGCCGAGTCCTGTCTAGATGGTACAATTAGATGCCCAAGAAAAGACAATAACTCATCAGGCCGTTAAGGAGTGATTGAGCCCATTATTTATTTAGAGCAGTAAACCGGGCTGGTGGAGATAGAGCCCTTGCATCTGTGGTATGTTCCAAGTAAGACTCTTGCCTCATTGGTGAGACTGGAGCCATTTTCAAGAGATTCCCACAACTCATCCTTTACAAGGTATTAGTTACTTAAAGCCAAGCACAATGTCACATTCCTATGTATTACGTGAACGCTCAACGAACACCAATGTCCTGTGTGTTTTACACATTCTTCTGAAGAATGGAGTTGGGTGGGTGTATGGTCTGCAATCTCTTTTGGCACCACTGTGAGAAAATCACCACTGAAGGCAGCAGAATCCTGCCCTCCCTGAAGCAGTCCATCAGCTAGCCTTGATGAGGTCCATCCTAGACCTAAACTGACTTCCTTGCTATTGCCAATTCTTTTCAAATGAAGCTTAGATGGCACTACCCTTGACCTTAACTGATCACAAGGTACTTCAAATTCCTTGTCAGTGACCTCAGGAACTGTATTAATATACAGCTAGGGCATCTTTTTTTTTTACATTGCTTTAGGCTCAAAACCAACCTTAGATCTTCTTTGTTTAAATCAAATTAGAATCATATGTTAGCCACTATATCCTAGACGCAAATTTAAATGGCACTCTTCTCACTGGACTCCAGAAACAAATTCAGCATTGAAGGGTGTGGGGTGGGTATCAGAGAGGCCTTCAAATAATTTTTGAAGGGAATGGAAAACTTAGATATGCAAAGACTGAATCACAAATATGGGATAATTCAGGTTTAAATAAACTTGCAAGTGAAAATGATATTTTCTGCCCAACCCAATGTCTTCACAGTGAAAACAAGCTTCTTTAGATGCGGCTGTCATTGGAATTCAAGGAAAAGATAGATGACTACCTGAAACTAATAGGCTTGAACCCGTTTCAGCACTTCTTCTGCTTCAATGAGTCCAACATAATAAAACTAGGTATAGCGTGCAGCAAAAGTAGCCAATGTAATATTCATTGGGACCATAGATTTCCATCTCATACATACAAAGCATGGATGAAGTCATATATTTGCCAAATCAAACACAGAAAAAGCCTTAGGTATCCACACCAGATGCTGGCCTAGGGTTTGTTTGTGCACAAGTAAATGTCATGACACGAAGGTTTGTTTTCAAAGACAGTAGCTTTCATTACTGGGATTTGTCTATTCTAGAAGATCAAAATTACCCAGCACCTAATCCCTTCTCAATGATATTTCCTCTTCTTAGGCTGAATCATCTGTAAACTTTTTCACTGGATTTTGTTTGAAATGCCTCAAATAGATGCCCTTAAAAAGGGCAAATTCCTGAGTGTAAGTTGTAAAAAAGCAAGGAAAAATAACATTTATTTTTAAGGTTATGTGGTTTGGGGAGGGGGGGAGCACATGTGATTGAATGAAAAAGTTCAAGTGATATCTAATCCTGTGCTTATGAAAAATTAATATGCCATCAGAGGAATCACAAGTATAGCTAAGATTAATGAAAGGCGCTTAAAAAATTACAAGCACACAAACTGATTTGATTAAAAAATAATCTCGCTGGTCGTCCTGCAATATTCTTCAACTTATCCACATCTATTCTGTCAGATGGTTATGATTAAAAATAGGTCAATGGGAGGCTACTGATAGAAATCACATGCAAAATGCACATGCAATGAATAGTAGTGGGAATGTTCAGACAGTTTAAAATGAATAAAAGCTTTTAATAAGCTTTGGGGGGGAGCACAGAAGGAAGAGCAGATTGCAGGGAATGGAGGTGGGGGAAGGAAAGGTGAAAGATTCTAGCATCTTACCAGAGTCTTTATTAGAGTTTTTGCTTTCATTATTGTCTCTTTCACTTGTGTCTTTCTCATCATCCTCAACCCCGGCTGTAGGTTTAATAGCTCCTTCCGTCTCCTCACTTTGTTCTTCTGTTAAGAAAGACAGACCAGTCAGTTGGATGGAAAACCCTAGAAAAACACACATGAAAATAAACTATGTGACCATTTAAGAACTTTGTTATTTATGAATCATTTGCAGACATTCATTCTCAAAAAAGAGCATGAATTTATTAAAAGTCAC
This sequence comes from Delphinapterus leucas, assembly GCF_059928025.1. NCBI lineage: Eukaryota > Metazoa > Chordata > Mammalia > Artiodactyla > Monodontidae > Delphinapterus > Delphinapterus leucas. The sequence continues at coordinate 65,811,074 of NC_143145.1, forward strand.
TATTAGAACCTGCTGGCTATACCAATGCAGGTTTTGTTTTGTTATTTTTTAATCTCAAGCAACTTCTTTTATATCCACTGAGAAAATGTGCCTATATTAAATTAAAAAGAAATCTTTTCAAAGAAGTACAGTTTAAGATAGAAAAGATTGAAAAATGGATGTAAGGCAATTTTGTAATTTCAATAGTAGAACCTCCTAAGCTACATGAACCCACTGCTGCATGGACTTGGATAAATGGCAGAATGAACCAAATTCTCAGAAAAATTTCTGAGTTCAATAATGTGATAATGATGGGTTAAATGTAAGACAGGTGTTACTCCTGCTTTTCAGCCCTTAGACCCCAGAGGAATTCTTTGGAATTTGTCAGAGTAAGATCTCAAAACTTCAGTTACACTGGGATTTTATTTTATTTTTTCTATAGGGGGAGCTATACAGGGCGTAGGACAGAAGAAGGTATACTTCTATGACAGCCACATCACCCCACACCTCATTCACGGGTTTCACACCAGCTAGATTACATGGAAATCCTCATAGTAACTCAACCCTATTTAATTATTCTGTAAATCTTAGCTATGCCGCTGCTGGTGGATTAATCTGTTTATGCAGTTAGCCTCTATGCTGGGTCTGTGTAGCACTAATCCGTGAAAGGCCCACTGTTCTCTTTCATCCTGCGATCATTTGTCTCTCACTGTGCTGATGTCGCATTTTAATGAATTTTTAGCAATCTGAGTAATGCCAGATAACCAGACTCCCAACTCCCCACAGCATGGCATGCTGTTCTCATTGCAGCACGAAAAATAAAAATCATATTTCCCTGTTCAGGTAGGAATTACATAAATTAGGAGAAGAAGGTAAAATGGGATTAGAAGCACCAGGCTACTCAATTTCATAAAATCTTTAATGACCATATAAATTAACCCTGGAAAGGCAAAAGGTCATCGACACCCATTTGCATACACTCTTCTATTTGCTTTTGATAAGCAGAGCTTTTATGCAGAGAACATGATACAATTAACCCTTCAAGAACCGTACAAAACGCAGCTCCGGACATTTTAAGTGTCAAGCATTAACTGAAAATTACACACTGCATAAAATTTTCATTGCAAATGCTATAGTGATTGAAAGGGGAAATCATGGCCCTCTCCACACCCCATGTTTTTTTAATAACGTTCTGACAGCAGAATGAAATATCCACTGTCATATGTAGCAGCTGAGCACCAAAAAAAAAAAAAAAAGAAAAAATTGCTATTTAGTGCCTCCCTTGCCAGCCATGCTCTACAACTATGAGAGCAGAAAACAACAGAGGGGGGCCAGTTCTGGGCTCAATGGGGGAAACTCCAAAAAAAAACTAAGGGGAAAAACAAGGACGCTTAATACATTTGAAACCAGAGTTTGTTTCGACTGTTAAGTCCTCAAAGGCACCATACAAATCTCTTGATTCCATATTTGCACTTTGCCACTGCACAAAAGCAGAGGGGAGGTCCTTGGGGAGGGGTGGGTCATCGGAGGGTTTGGGGGCAGCTTCCCTTTCAATACATGTGGAAATTGTACTTGAAGAAGAAAGAATCAACCCTCCTCCTGGCTGTAGCCTGCTTTCACCTGTCGGTGATAATCACTGATCAAACCCAGGCTCCCTCCTCCCAGCAGGGGCCCAGGCTGGGTGGGGACAGCGGCCTGGCTCAGTTTGGGAGTCTGGGAGGCTGAGATCATGACTAGATTAGGCTGTGTCCCCGCCAAGTCCACACACGTGACGTGACATCCAGAGTCAGGCCCGCGACCTACGGACGGCCCGTGGCAGAAGGGATGCGAGAGTTCTTGGAGTAGATTTACTGGACCTCTCCCCCAGGGCTGGAAAATGAAGCATCAGAGTGCTACTGAATGTCCTTATCTGGAGGGGACAGAAAATTGTAAGGGCTATCGCCAACTCATGTTCATAAAACATTATGCGTCAGGAGAAGAAAACGAAGATTATGAAGGTACGAAAAGAAAAACTACAGTATCATCTGCGTCTCATCAGACAGTTTCTGCAGGATCCTCTTCTTCATGTTTCTGGTATGTGTCTTAAGTGTGAGAGAAATTCCCAGACAAGTTCTTCTATACATCACTGTGGTGTCTGACCTCAGCCTGACCCTGGCAACAGTTTGAGAAATCTGAATGTGAACAAAGACTCTGTGTCAGCAGCAGGGAGAGATTGTGGGATAGACTCTCCCCATCAACTTAATCGCAAACAGCAGTTCTGAAGCCATAACTTTGCACGGCTCCTCCAAGCCACAGCTCATAACCTCCAGAGGTGGATTTGCTGGCACTCCCTCTGCTTCTGTGACTGCCCACACTTTTCTTGTTCTTCCTTTGAAGTAGGCAGTCAATTAGCTCTAATGCTCCAGCAATTCAGACCTGTTTTGTGGTTTTGAAGGCGAAAGCTGTTTATTACAGGTAGGCTCTTTGGAGCCATAGAACTTGGCGAATTTTTAATCACGTAAAAAAGAATCAAAGGGTAACTTATGTACACCATAAAGTTTCCTACAAGTCAGAAATAAAAAGTCACTTTCATTCTTAAAGAGAGTTTTTGAAATAAATTTGACATTCATTTTATAAATAGGCTTCAGAGTCAAGAGTATTCACATGGAGAAACCACTTTTTCTAGAAAACCTTGTAGGTTGGATTTGGGGCTAAGGGCAAGAGTTGGCTACATTCTATTGAATAATTTTCAAGTACCACATTTCATCAACTGTAAAATGCCATAAAATGTAAGATGCTTATGAAAAAAGGAAGACAATTTTATGAAAGAAGGAAAACAGCATATGACATTAAATGTATTAAAGGGATGTCTTAGAACTGAGGGAAATTACATAAAATTCCAAAACAAGGATACTAAATTACATAAAATTCCCAAATAAAGATGCTAAAGCAGTTTTCATTTTCATCAATAAATTTCTTCAACATGTTACATGTTAATAATAATAATTATTAACATGTTAATAATAATGAAAGTATTATAGCATTTCATAATATTGTATTCACACTGTATATATTTCAATTATTCTTTTGCTTCATGGAAAATAAAAACTATACTATTCACATGTTAAACTTTATGATATGAATGTAGTTACGCTTAAATGCACATTAGGGTACGGTAGAGCTTCCCAATTTTCAGATAAATGATAAAACATTTTTATTTTAAAACATTTCAAAATAATAGGAAGAAGACAAAATAATACTATAGTCATATATACTATAAAAGTACAGTACAGTTAACTTACCCTAGCATTTTTACCATACTAAAATGATGATCTTATAAGTTACACATACACATAAACTGTATTTAAAAGAAAAGTTTTTGAATGAGTAGCTTATTTTCCTTGGAATAATAAAAAATGATTGGAAAATCACTATCAATTTATTCTACAAAATTATATAATTTCGAAGCAAATCGGCTTCAGTGACATGCCTCTGATCTGAACACCAGTTTTGCTTGGTTCCCATTGCTTTATTATACTTGGGTTTGGAAACCCTCTGAGTCTTCTAAGGAAAACACCACATGCTTTTTAAGCCCATGTAAAGAGGAAGCAGAGGTTAGTGACTCAAACATCTGTAATTTTTTTTATGGAGCATCTATTCTAGATTCTTGGCTTACAAGAATTCCTTCCTGGGCCCCTTCATTGTCTCCCTGTCCAGTCCCCACTTCCTCCAAATTTATCCTTTATATAATCTACTTAAATTTGACTTCTCTACTTAAAATCTTTCAGTGACTGCCATCACATAAAGAAAAAGCTCAATCTTCTGTACAGGGCAAGAATAGCCGGTCCTTGTCTACCAATCTGGTCTCATCTTTCTTCACTTCCTACCTAGCACTTAACTCTCAAGTACAGTGTTCTCAAATTTTACGGCACCAGAACCACCTGGAAGACTTGTTAAACCACAGATTGCTGGGCTCTATCCCTAGAACTTCTGACTTGGTAGGTTTAGAGTAAGGCCTGAGAATTTACATCTCTAAGTTCCCAGGTGATGCTAAAGCTTTTGGTCCAAGGACCACATTTTGTGCACCACTGTTTAGACACACGCAATAGTCGTTAATGCCCTCTTCCTTCCTATAAGACATACCAGTCTGTTTCTTTCTCTTATCTAGAACAACTTTTCTCCACTGTATAATTCCCATCTTTCCTTTAAGCCTAGCTTGGGAAATATCAGTTTCATCATACGTAAAGCTGGAGTTAATAATACCCACCTCATGGATTTGTTATAATGTATAAAAATCAGTCAGCACAGAGCAAAACACAAAATAAGTATTAAAAAAATGCTAACTGTATCATTATTAATTGCTTATTTCTCAAAAAAATCTTCCCTGAATATTGAACTAGGAGTAATGTTTCTGGATAAATTTCTTTTTCTTTTTCTTGTGCACTGGTGTCAAACAACTTACGGTAGTATGTGGAGATTATCTGCGTATTACCTACTTTCTCTAATAGGTATTGAAGCACTGAGTTCCATTTGGGAAGCAAAATGGGGAAGAAAAGGAGAAGTCCAGACTCTCTCCCATTCCTCTATTCCCCTTCAATAAAACCTAAAAGGAGTATTTGTTTGGTTTGGTTTGGTTTTGGTCTGGTTTGTTTTTTGCTTCACATCTTCTCTCTCTACTAAATCACATTCATTATTCAACCCTCTCCAGCCTGGCTTCACATCCATTCCTCTTCTCAAAGCGACCAATGACTTCCATGATGTGAAATCCAATGGCCACTTTTCTGTTTGCATCTTACTTAACTTTGCTCAATAGATGTTACTACTCCTTTCTCCTTGAAAAACATCCCTTTCTTGAATTTCTTTGCATGAGACTATTGTGATTTTCATCGTACCCCTCTGAAAGTTCCCCCTTATTCCCCTTTGCTGGGGCCTCCTCCATTAAAAATCTAAATATTGGAGTGTCTCCAGCATTTGTCCTAAGCCCTATTCTCTTATCTACAAAGAATGTCTGATTTGAGGAAAAATAATGATTTCCCTAGATGATTTCATCCAGATCCATTGCTTTAAATTTTATATCTCCATTTGGATGTCTGGAAGGCATATCAAACTTAATATGCCCAAATCAGAGCTCTTAATCCCCTTTCAACATACTTCACTTTGTTTCTCCCCAGTCTCCACCACCTCAGTTAATGGTACCACCATTCACAAAAAGCAAGAGTCATCACTGACTTCTTTCTTTCCTTCTCTTATGTACACAATCCATTGGCAAGTCCCATTAATTCCAATTCCAAAGTATTTGGTATACAGTAAATCCATCTATTTCTTTACATTTCCATTGCCAGTACCCTTAGTCACTTACCTGTATCTTGCAATGGTCTCAAAACTGGGGAAGACTTGCTCTTGCTTTCCCACAATTTATTCTGCATACCTTAATATAATAAAATCGAGCCATTCTCCTGTTTGAGGCCTGCCATGGCTTCCTACTTTGCTTAAAATAACATACATAACAACCCCTTACTGTGGTTGAAATAATCAGGCCTTGCCTACCTTTATGACGTCATCTTACATTGTTCTCCCCACTCACACATCTCTCTCCAGGTCAGCCTTCTTTCTCTTCACGGACTATCACCAACCTCTTCCCCTCCTCTGTCTGTAAAGCCTTTCCCCTAATTGGGTCCTTCTCATTATTTTGGACTCAGCTCACCTGGCATTTCCTCAGAGAACTTCTCTGACCACTGCTTCTAAGGTAGTACATCACCTGTCACACAGGTGGGGTCCTCAGACTTCAGTGGGAATCACTGTCACCCGGAGGGCTTGTTAAACCACAGACTGCTGGGCCCCATCCTCAGTGTTTCTAATTCAGTAAGTCTGGGATGGGGCCTAAGAATCTGCATTCTTCCAAGTTCCCAGATTGGGCTGATGCTGCTTTTAAGGGCCCCACACTTTGGGAACCTCTGCTCTACACATTACCTCTTTTAATGCTTTTTTCACATTTGTTGCGATCTGAAAATAACATTTATTTGTATAGTAATATTGTCTAAAAATGAGAGAACTCATTTGCCTTACTCATAACCTATGCCCAACAGTTCCTGGCAATTTTGAGTTAAACTGGTGATTCCTAGTTTTCCTGCTTGGGGTAACTAGGTCTATGGTATGATGCCATCAATTAAAAGAGGAGAAGAAATGGTTTTGCAGAAAAGAGAAGTTCAATTTGGAATATGTTATATTTGACTTCCCTGTAGAACATCCCTATGAAAATATTCAGAAGGCATGGAAATATCTAAATATAAAGCTTCTCAGAGAGGTTGAAGTGAAGATGTAAATTGTTTTGTTTTGTTTTGTTTTGTTTTTTGTTTTTTGCATTATGCGGGCCTCTCACTGTTGTGGCCTCTTCCGTTGCAGAACACAGGCTCCGGACGCGCAGGCTCAGCGGCCATGGCTCACGTGCCCAGCCACTCTGTGGCATGTGGGATCTTCCTGGATCGGGGCACGAACCCGTGTCCCCTGCATCGGCAGGTGGACTTTCAACCACTGCACCACCAGGGAAGTCCGAAGATGTAAATTTTGGTATCTTTTTTTTTTACAAAACAATAAAGAAATGTATTGAGAGGGAGCGGTCTCCTTTTAGTCTAATATTTTTGTCATGGTCTTGATTTTTGCCCTATTACTTTCAATCTAGTCATTAATGCAATTTTTTGATTGGCTTGAAGTGAGGAGGAAGAACGGAGTTTATGCTACTTTAGCTTAAATATGTTCTTTAGTTTTCTAGGGTAAAATAATATATAAAATGAAAAATAATTACTTATAAATAAAAAAGTATTCATGAGACACACATAGGTGAAGGTAAACTTAACTTTGAAGACTTTTTTAAGAGGGAAGTCCTGAGTTTATATTGGAGGAATGGTTTCATTTGCAATTTTTTAAAAGTATTTCAATACCCCATTATGAATGTGAAGAACTTTTTTTTTTTTTTTTTTTCTTTTTTTTGCAGTACGCGGGCCTCTCACTGCTGTGGCCTCTCCCACTGCGGAGCACAGGCTCCGGACACGCAGGCTCAGCGGCCATGGCTCACGGGCCCAGCCGCTCTGCGGCATGTGGGATCTTCCTGGACCGGGGCATGAACCCGTGTCCCCTGCATCGGCAGGCGGACTCTCAACCACTGCGCCACCAGGGAAGCCCCTGAAGGACTTTTTATAATCACTTTTTTGTTATTCTGTATAACACATTATTATTCCAACTGTATAAATCTGGAAACTGGAATCATGTTTATACAGCAGAAATAAATGAGGTGTGTTGTAGCAACATGGGTGAAATTCCCCTTAAATCATCTGAATATAATGCTGCTAAGAAGGCATAGTCTCCATCTTTTACCACACACATAAGCATGCAAAGCACAGGAACTAGTGATTGTATTGACAGGGCAGTAAAAATCCAATCAACTCATCAATTACCAAAACTAACTCCACCATCCAGGTTGTTTGACTTGGGGAAAAATAATACCCAGCTTATTGACTTATACATTGTGTAAAACTGACCATTTAGGTAAAACTTCATTGTGTGTAAATGTAGATGTGAGAAATTATCCAGCATAAGTTACCTGTTCTTTAAGAAATTGCTTTACATGTGCATCCAAATATTGGCTACATTTGATTTAATTTATTTATTATATACTGGGTTGGCCAAAAGGTTCGTTTGGGTTTTCGTCCACTCTTACAGAAAATCCGAACAAACTTTTTGGCCAAGCCAATATTTAATTTATTATATATAATATTGATATATTCTATATAAGATTTAAATTATTTGTATAAGGGATCTGATCAGTTCTAATTAGAGCAGTTCCAGAGATAGTTCATTACATAAATTATGAGAGTAACAAATGTAGCTCATTCAAGACAGACAAGAATAAGACCAATTACCTGAGGTCGCTCTCAACTGCTGCTCTGTAAGATCATCCTCACAGGTCCTGGCTCCCAAAGAGGCAGTTTCTGCAGAGGACATCAGAGTGAAAGGTAATCAGCATGCCATGTTCAGCTCTGCAGTGTCAGCCAGTATCACAAGAACCCAAAATTTGGCTTTCAAAGAGATAAGCCTCAGGCAGAACTCAGGTGAATCTCTGGCACACCTTACATCCTAGTGGCTGGAAAAATGAGCCCAGGGAGTGGCAAGATTAGATCTAATTCTCAATAATCAGCAGCACACAGCAAGTTTAATAATACAGATAAAATATGGAAACAAGAAAGGCTCATTCTGATTTTTCCCACTTGGTTATTTGGCCAAGCCTACATGTTATAATGACAATGGCATATTACATAAACTATGAGCATACTTTTACTTCTCTGTCAAGGTACCAAAAAAAAGAAAAAAAATAATACTCAGTATATGGTAGCTTATGTGAGAGACCAAAGCAAAAAACAAGCACTTGAAGAAACCTGAAGAATATGTCCAAGTCATCAATAAATCCACATCTTTATTCTGATCTTTTAGGTGAGCTCCAGAGCAGAAGTGCCGGCAATGTTTGCTGGTTTGCTAAACTTATCCCCAGACAGAAATCATAGGTTTCACCTAGCTCCATTCTTCCTTTGGGTTCCCTGTCGTAGGGAAATCTATAAAAAACAACTAGACTTCAGAAATCACTTTCCACACTGTATTCTTTCTCTACTGACTCAACACATGGCGTTGATTCCATTTTACAAAGTCTCTTGTCACGTCTGTTTCTCTATTCTTCTGTCATCATCTCTTTCCTGACAATTTCAATAGCCTCCACAACAATCTCTGGAATTCCATGTCTTTCCAATCTAATATCTCATAATATCTCAAGAGCTATCATTCAAGAAAGTAAAATTGCTTGAGTAAACATCATGGCCCTAGCACTGGATTTTCAGTATATTACTTGACCTCTTTAAGCCCTGATTCCCTCATTTGTAAAATACAGATATAACTACATAAATAATCAACAACCATAAGAGAAAATAATCCAAATAAAGGGAAAATATGATATGGTCTTTTTTTTGTTTGTTTGTTTTTTGCAGTACGCGGGCCTCTCACTGTTGTGGCCTCTCTTGTTGCGGAGCACAGGCTCTAGATGTGCAGGCTCAGTGGCCATGGCTCACAGGCCCAGCTGCTCCGCGGCATGTGGGATCTTCCTGGACCGGGGCACGAACCCGTGCCCCCTGCATCAGCAGGCGGACTCTCAACCACTGCGCCACCAGGGAAGCCCCTGATATGGTCTTTAAAATGAGAAAAGGCCGTATCTCGTTGAGAGGATAAAAAAGCTGTCACAAAATCCTTACACTGTTAAATAGACTCAAGTTTATCTAATATTTCTAGGCAATAGCATCTGTGGTTGATTCTGAGGGCTTTAATTAAACAAATAATTAACCTTTAAAATAGAAGTGCACACCGAAGCACTATTATTGCCTTCACTAGTTGTTTTTCCTGCTACATACAAAACCTTTGGCCTTTGATGGTAAACTATTTAAAAACAATACAATCATAATAAATACCCAGTGTCCTTTCCCAAACAACAATAACAACAAAAAACAATTATCTTGTAACTATATCTTAAATTAGTTTTGAAAAAAAGAATTTGTCATCAGTCTTTGCTTATAAATTCAGGAATAACTTCCAAAAAATCACAACATTCGTGTCCAATCAATATGTCTCTCAAGGAGGCCACTTCTTCCTCCTGGCAATCTCTCATACCTTTATTCCTTGATCAATATTGTTCCTTTTATACTTTGAATGTCTTTTTTTCTTCTCCTGTTAAACTCTCATTCTTCCCTCAATATCTAAAGCAAGTATCACCTCCTCTGTGCTTTCATTAACAATTAGCTTATACATATGTCTCAGTACTTTTGATGTATTGTGATAACTTTTATATGATTCATGTCTATTTCCCCAAGAAACTGTGAGTTCCTTGAGAGCTTTCATTTTAAGAGATTCTCAACTTAGGACAAAGTGAGGCATATCAAAGTCACCTAGGATACCTTTATTCAAAATACTAAACCACACCCTATATCCTGAAACAGATGAATCTCAAGATGAGAATTTTATAAAAGCTTCCCAGAGCCTCAGAACTCTAAATTCAAAGCTTCCTTAATTATACCAAAAACAGAGAAGTCCTCTTACATATATATATATATATATATATATATATATATATATATAAACGTGTATGTGTAAAACCATTTCTTCCCCTCTTTTCTAGCAAAAAACAATTCCATTTTATCAAATAATCCTTACCATTTCTCACACACACACACACACACACACACACACACTTCAATGTATTAAATAGTCTTGTTCAAATAGATATCAGTAGTAGCTAAGTGAATGTGACCAAATGACTGCTACTCTTTAAAGATTCCTGAAAATAAAAAGAAAACAATGACATCTTATTAAGTTTGTATCTCTGCCAGATACTGTGGTAAACTATTTGTGTAAAAACAGTCATGTAACCCTCACAATAAAATCATGAGGTAATGCTTAATCTTTATTTTAAAAATCAGAAGCCTGGGGGCTCCAAGATGTTAAGGTCACTTGCCCCAGGTCCCGAAGTTTGAAACTGACAGAGCCTGAAATGAAACCCAGGTCAGTATGGTAAAAAAGTCTGAAATTTTGGATGTGTCCAGTTTTAATACCACAGTATTTAGAAGCTTATAAAGGTTTTCCTACCTTTGTGAAGGCCAGAAAACTAAGTGTGTGCATGTGGAGAGGGGTGGGAAGGAAGAGGGAAGAAAGCAACTTTTCACTAGTCCGGTGAAATTTCTGATATTTCATAAAAGATTACATTCTTTGAATATAAAATGTAACCAAATAATAGTTTGGTGCCACATTGAAATCCTTACATTTAATAGTGATTTAAGGAAATGTGCAAAATGTCAAAACCAAAACTGTTATTTCATCTCACAAATTAGATCATGTGGCACTTGGAGACTACTCCGAATAGAGTGACTTGTGCAAATAATTTTATAAAGGAATGTAGTGCAGTATGCCACAGAATTCTTTCTAGATCCTCAACAATAGTGCCTCCTTTATACAAATGATATAAATATTTTAATAAAGGAGATTTTAACTTATCAAATGAACTGATTATAGTTTTCTGCCTGTGTTAAATGACATGTTTAAAGCCTACTAATGATACATAGCATCTTTCAATATTTCACTTTAATAACTGCTCTGTAATAACAAATCTGACTGTTGTTAACATGATCTGTCTCTTTTGCTGGTGATTTAATTAGATTACTAACTTGTGTTCTCTAGCACCTGACCTTTCTTATTTAATACTATTTAAAAATAAGACCACTGGGACTTCCCTGGTGGTGCAGTGGTTAAGAACCCACCTGCCAATACAGGGGACATGGGTTCAAGCCCTGGTCCAGGAAGATCCCACATGCTGTGGAGCAACTAAGCCCACGCACCACAACTACTGAGCCTGCACTGTAGAGCCTGCAAGCCACAACTACTGAAGCCTGCGCGGCTAAAGCCCGTGCTCCACAACAAGAGAAGACATCGCAATGAGAAGCCTGCGCACCGCAATGAAGAGTAACCCCTGCTTGCCGCAACTAGAGAAAGCCTGCGTGCAGCAACGAAGACCCAATACAGCCAAAAATACAATAAATAAATTTATTAAAAAAAAAATAAGACCACTGATAATTCATTCAGTATTCTACTCTATTCTGTCAATTTTGTGATGATCACGCATTTGAAAATGATACCAAATTATTTTTATTAACACAAGGTAGGAGTAATTGCTGCATTTTCTGAGGAATAGTATATTAATTACCACAATCACCATCACCACCACCAACATTTTACAGCATTTGCTTTGTGCCAGGTACTGACTGATGCCCTTTATATGTGTTAGGACACCTCAAGCAAGAGGCGGAGCTATGATTAGAACCCATATAGCTTTATTCAGGAATAGCTCTCTTAACCACAATGATATACTGAACCATATTTTTTAAATCCTAAAAGTGGCTTTCTTTCTGATTCTGTAATTATTTCTCATTTCCCTTTTTTCTCATTTGACCTGAGTTCTGCTAATCACCTTTTCCCTTACCCCAAACCAAATGGTTACATCTCCAGAGACAATGCTTAAAACCTAAATTTTGGGCTTCCCTGGTGGCGCAGTGGTTGAGAGTCCGCCTGCTGATGCAGGGTACACGGGTTCATGCCCCGGTCCGGGAGGATCCCACATGCCGCGGAGTGGCTGGGCCCGTGAGCCATGGCTGCTGAGCCTGCGTGTCCGGAGCCTGCGTGTCCGGAGCCTGTGCTCCGCAACGGGAGAGGCCTCAGCGGTGAGAGGCCCGCGTACCGCAAACAAACAAACAAAAAATCCTAAATTTTTAGGGTTCTTACTCCTTTTAATTATGAGAATGAAAGCCCTCACCACTCTCTCTCTTTTTTTGTCCTGCCACACCTACTCATAAGCTTGTCCACCTCACTACTCCTTTTTTCCTTCCCTTGTTTGAATAATATTTATTCTGTAAGTTAACTGATAACTTTCAGGCATTCAATCTTAGTTCAAAAGTCATCAAGTTCTTATCTGGCAAATCTTGATTTTTTTTTTCCTGCAAATTGGAATAATACTTTAAAAAAACTATATAATCCATACAAATCTAATGATCAGGGCAAGATCTGGAATTTTTAATTTTTTAAAGCAGGCTAGATACACAAACAGAGAATTCTAAGTTTAAGATTGCTGTCATTTGGGAATAAATCTAATCTAATCTGCACTTGATTATTGCAGCAGCCCCGTGCTTTTTATATTCTTATCAGCAAATCTGGGAAGCGTTTGGCACAAGTTCAGTGGAAGTTGGAATTTTTAAAATAGTGGTTGAATGTTTAAGTTGCTTAGTACTAAGATAGTATTTGCTTACAAAACTTCCATGTCTCAACCCCTCCCATTGATTTGTTAATGCATTAAATAATCAAGTGCATCACTATTTTTAGTAAAATGTTTAGCACATAAAATAAAAAATACACCACCAAACAGAGTAAATATTAAGCTAATTGGTCTAAAGTAATAAAGAGAAAAAAAAACGTTTTCTGTAGCCCTAGGTCCTAGATAACATTTTGAGTTCCACTTTACTTTCATCCATTAAATATATATATATATATATATATATATATATATATATGCCTATTCTTATTTTATAATTGGAGAATAAGACCAAATTCTGAAAGAGAATGCACAAATTTCAACAGCCCTTCTAGCTCCTCCCCCCATTTTTTGAAGTCCCTCCTCTCTCTACCTCATCTCTGTGACTCATTGTAAAAGGTATCTTACAGACTGGGAATACAGAGAAGATACTTGCAGCTCTCTAGTTTCAGAATAATAAGTGAATCTTTGTTGGAAACCTGTTAGGTGCTAAGCACGTAACACGCATTTCCTTACTCCATCCTCACAGTAAATCTGTCACAGAAAAGCCATTGCTTTTACGGAAGAGGTGAGATATCAAAGCTCAGACGTTTGTCCAAAGGCACAGAGTGGCAGAAGGTAGGATTTCAACTGAGTGAGTCTGATTCCAAAGCTCTGGACTCTCCCCTGGACAGGGGTGCCTCCAGCCAGCCCCCAGGACTCCTGGGCCAGGAAGCCTAAAAACTTTGAGTTTCCTACCTCCTAAAAAAACAGCTCAAACCCCTTCAAAGCAGATTCACCATAACAAGATCAATATTTAGAAGAACACATCAAATTCAACATTTACTACTACCGTGGTAGTTCACATTTTAATAAAAACCTCTGGACTTGCTTGTGTGTTGCAAAAGAGAAGCCTGTTTCCAGTTGAAGCAAGTTTGCAATTAAAAATAGTTTCAAGTGGTCTTCTCCATCCTTTTCCTATGTGGATACAAAGAGTGTGCTAAAAAAGTTAAGCAACTCAGCATGTTACCAAATGGTTTTGAGTTACCAAGCAACATCATCATTGTTGATCTGCAGTGCTTTCTCTTAAATTAGTTCTTCTAGGCAGTAATAGATTGAAGTGCATTGGATGCTCCAGTGTCAATTACCTGAATGGGGCTGGATTTGTAATTTTTTACTTTCTGAAAAAGTAAAGCTCCTTTGCCCTGCCCTGTCTGGTTTTACCCAGAAGTTATTTTTATATAGTAAGGCAGTAGTATCTCCTGGGGCCTCCCGGCCAGGAATGTGTGATCACTTCTTTCTGCTTCTTGAATCAACTATGACCTCAGTGTAATGGGACCTCAAAAGAATTTAATAAGTTCCTGATATCAATTAGTTTCAATAAATTACTCATACATCCTCTTAAGGTCTCACATTTTAAAGTGCTGTTACTGAAATATTTTTTCTTAAATTTACTAATGCCTAATACATCTCTCCATATAAGATTCTATTTTATTTGATTATTTTGAAAGTAAAAGATTGAACTTCTCTTATAATTTAGGGATGATAGCACATCCCCATCTATCAACCAGTTGCCCAGTTATCTAGACTCGAGTCCTTATAGGATTTGTGACAATCTCTCTTTATATTGTCTAAAACGATTTTCATTCCTTAGCATACTATGCTGGCTTGGCTAGGTTTCTCATTAACACAGGGACACGTCTTGTCCACACACGGATCTCTAGCCTACCCAGTAGGAACATGTGGAACACTGGCTACTTATTTCAACACTTTGTTTTCTATCTCATAGCTAGTTTTTAATCCTTTACTTTCTACTCCACAGTTGCCAAGTTTTCTGAATAGCCTCATATTAGGTTAAAAGCCTTGCAAACTTATTTTTTTAAATAGAAAAGAAAATAAATGTTTAGCCAGCAGTGCATCTTTATCACGATTTCCTTTAACTCTATCAAAGACCCCTTACAAGGGTATCGTTTACTCTAAGGGAAGTTACATTCCTTTGTCTCAGTCATTATTTGGTTCGTAGAAATTTCTACAACTTCTCTCACACTTTCACCTCAAAGACTTCTGTAATGATAGGTGCTCCCCTCAAAGACTGCATTGTTTTAAAATTACTGCAACAATACTAGAGTTGAATCAGTTTCACAACTTAAAAAAATGTTTTCTGGACTCTGCAATGATAATCTGCAATGATTTCATCATTCCCAAGATTTTACTTCAATCATATTCAATGAGTTACTTGGGCATGCTTCTTTGGAACCATTATCCATGAAACCATCATTCACTCTGGCTGTGGAGAACCAGAGAAAGTAACCCTGTGTTGAAATAATAGTCATTTTTTAAAAAAAACTATTTGAGAGTCATTCTCTTCGCTTGAAATTTTGAGCAAAGATAAAAGATAAGACATCAGTAACATAAAAATAGCCCACTTCTGCTATAGCTAAGTGGCCCTTAGAAGCCTATGTTGTTCAAAAACAATTTCATTTGAAGAATATTGACTACTCCTATGTAAATGTTTGTGCTAGGGAAAAACAAAAAAAACAACCATGCACTTAAGAAACAAATACACTCAGGCTTGAATCCCAGCTCCACCACTTTCTAACTACTTGAAGAAGCAAGTTACTTAGCTTCCCTGAAATTCAGGATCCTATATGTGAAAATGGAAAGAAAAATACCCAGATTTCAGGGGATAATAAGAAGTAATGTTAATAAATATATAAAGCATCTAGTACTGAGTAATTAGTAGATGTGTTCACAGATGATTCTTCTCTGGCTTGGTCCACACTGCTGAACAGAAGTTATTCAAAGAAGAGACTACATCAATTTGGTATATTGACATTTTAGATTATAGTTATATGTAATGGACTCTCTGTCCATCAGCTAAGTGTTTTAAGCCTTTAAAAGATCACTATTATTTGTGTAGATATTTTAGAAATAGCAAATGTTAACAAGACTAAACATCGGTTTCCTAAGCAGCATAGTTTGTAAGTTCTTTTTCTTTTTTTATCCCTAAGCAAATTTTACATATGCTGCAATAAAAGTAGTATGTGAACCACATTGTAAAGACTGTTCAGTTCACAGTAGTTTGGCCATTTACAAAAGGTATAATGAGGGAGATGAACTCAAAAGAGTTGTGGTAATGGACAAGTCAGCCCTAGGTTTTCCCTAGCAAGAGAGGGATCCTCCCCTCCCCAATTCCAAACTCCCACCATCAGTATAATATTAAGAGAAAAACTCAACCAGAAGTCAAATCTCAGAATACAGGTCTGCAAATGTGGCATTCTCCAAAAATCAAAAAATCTCCATTTATACACAAACATTGGGTCAAGTAATTTTCTAGACTATTCCTTACACTGCAGTCACCTAAATCATATGACCCACTGAGAACATCATCAAAGCACAAAACATTTATTTTTTTTCTCCGAAGCAACCCCTAATGAACCGAAGACAGTACGTTAGAGCTTTCACAAAGCCAAGTTAAGTGGGAAAGGTAAAAAACTAGGAATTAAAACTCTGCTTCAATCCATGTAGATTTAAACTGATCTGTTAGCATTTTGGAGCCAGCCTTCCTATTATAAAGTGAGGATAAAGTGGTCTGTTCTGCTTGCCTCACAAAGTCACCGTAAGGATGAAGTGGAACTTGTTATCATCACCTCCAGGTGATCATGCAAGACAGGGAAATACAATCTTCATGCTACACTTTCTAAATATTGAATGTCTTAAATACGCCGACATGGAAGGCACCACTACTACTTATAATAAACGATCCTATACAGTTATATATATGGGGGAAATGATTGCTTCCCATGTGCAGGCTTATTTATTTTGTGAATTATATATGGCCATAAAAGAAAATCCTCAGCTGACTAAATCAATTCTTTTTATCAACACTGTAATTGTTGAAATAAATTTATCAATAACCTAAGATGGAGAAGTTCCCTAAATTATATGTAAATAATCCTCGGGTTATTACTGTTCAGAGTTTTCTACATGTCACCACATTAGGAAAGGTCAAATTTATATAATCATATAGCCCAAATTATACTTACAAGAATTGACCTGGGCAATGATGGATACAAACATAAGTAAAATAAATCTGGAGAGGGAAAGTTAGTGAAAGTATGCATAGTCCCCGAAAAGGAAGATTAGAAAGGCTAGGCTGAAGCCAAGAATGAAAAATGTACTATTGGAACCTGCTATGAATTTTCAAGACAATACTTATGCGTACCCATGAAATGTTTATTTAATAAATCATTCATTAATGAGCAGATTGATGAGATTTGGCACATTGTTTCTTTGGACTGTATTAGTGGCAGAAAAAATGGTTTCTGAGACACAGCCAATTTTTTTCTTCTTTGTCTGGATGCAAGTATTGCAAAGGGTCCCTTGATCTGGGCAAAGTGAGAGTTTTAAGCAGGACATGCCATGATCATATTTGCATCTTTGGGATGCTATGCAGGGGATGGAATGGAGGAGGAAGAGTTTGGTTGTTCAAAAAAAAAAAAAAGGACACTGGAACATTCATTGTACTTCCATCTATTACCTTCTAGAAGAAATCATGGATTAAAGGAAGAATAGTGATTCTATTGGAGAGAAAAGGAATGTTAAAACATCCAAGGTTGGGGTAAGAGAAAAGATGATGAGCTCAATTTTGGACATGAATTAGAGGAGAGCTGATGAGTAAACATTTAAGTTTCTGAAACTAGATTCTGGAAGAGAAGTCTGAGTTGAAAATCATTTGGAAGAAGTCATAACTAATACTAGCGAGTAGATGGCACTCCTGAGGAAGAACACACAGCATACAGAAGAGGACAGCTGAGGACAGAACCCTAAGGAAGGAAAATTAAGAAGCAAGTGGCTTGAAGATTACTGAAAGAATACAAAAGATGATGATGGAGAACAAAGAGGTAGGCACAAGACCCTGGAGTGATCGGTAAAACAGTGACCAAAGGAAAAGAACTTTCCAGAGGTTTGAGGCACGGCATAAAATTACACAGAGAAGTAAAATAAGGCCCTGGTGATATTGTGAGAGATCATGGTGAAAGAGGCAGTAGCGGGATGGTACATACTTCATAGAAGGAGTAGATAGAACTTGCCGATGGGTCTGATGAGAAAAGTGACAGAAGAAGACGGATCAAAGATGATTCCAATGTTTTTTGCCCAAGAAATTAGAGGAATGGAGAGCCTGTTTACTGAGATGAGGAAAAGTGCAGGTGGAACAAGTTGGGAGCGAGGAGAAGGTTTGGAATCAGTAATTTGGAAAATGTTTTGTTTGAGATGCTTTGTTTATACACCTAAGTAAAGGTGTCAAGTAGGTAAGTGTGGCAGTGGGGGCAGAGAGGAGAGGGTGAGGGAAAGAGAGAAGGAAAAGGAGAAGGAGATGTAGGAAGGAAGGGAAGGAGGGAGGGAGGGAGGAAGGAAGGAAGAGGTCAACATATAGATGCTCATTTAAGTCCTTGAGATGAGATTGAATAATATCACCTAGAGGATACATGAGGGTACATGACTGAACCCAGGATACACTCTTACACAGGACATATCAAAGGAGGGGATGCTGTGAGCAGTCCTCTCCAGCAGGGCAAAGCACTTTATCCTTGACATTGTTTAGAATTGCCAGTGCGTGGTAAAAATGATAATCAAGCAGGCTAAACTTTAGTCAGTCTTATTACTGTTTTTAAATTCCTATAGGAATGCTGCCACTTTATTGCCTGAACGGGGGTGGGATAGTCACAGTATCCCCTCCTCAAATAAGAAGAAACCAGTGAAGAAGACTGAGCAAGACCAGTCCATGAAGTAGAAGATCCAGAGAGAACGGGGTATGGAAGCCTCGTGAAAGAGCCAGTTCAAAAAGAAGGGAGAGGTGAACTTGTTAAAAGTTGCTGGTTGGTCAGATGAGAATTAGGAATTGACCATGATGTTCGCCGAAGAATGGGTCCTTAGAGTCTTTGACCAGAGCTTCTTTTGAGGAGTGGTGAAGGCAAACGCCCCCTGAATGTGGGTATAAGAGAGAATGAAGATGGAGGAATTGGAGGAGTCAAGAGCAGACGATTCTCAGGCATTTTGCCGTAAAAAGGATCAGAGAAATGGGGCAGCATGCGGAGGTGGCTGTGGCATCATGGGAGGGTTTTTTTTTTTTTTTTTGCGGTACGCGGGCCTCTCACTGTTGTGGCCTCTCCCGTTGCGGAGCACAGGTCCCGGACGCACAGGCTCAGCTGCCATGGCTCACGGGCCCAGCCGCTCCGCGGCATGTGGGATCTTCCCGGACCGGGGAGCGAACCCGTGTCCCTTGCATCGGCAGGTGGACTCTCAACCACTGCGCCACCAAGGAAGCCCACATGGGAGGGTTTTGGTTTTGTTTTGTTTTGTTTTTTTATGTAGAGTGATGTAGAGAATGTCAGTATGAGGATGGTGATGAGCTAGTGGTGAGGGAAAATTAATGATGCAGAAGACAGTGAGGCAGTGACAAGTGTCAGGTGATGGATCTCATAGCATCCAGATGGGTGTGGATTTCTGAAGCAAGTGTGAACGGGGATAGAAGTCAAATGATCACGGAAGTCAATGGAAGTTAGGTTAGAACTTAACCTCATAGAAGCTGGAGGCTGTCACGATCATGACAAAAGTTGGGGATGAGAGTTGGGGGAGTACAAAGTTACAGAGGAGAGTAAAGAGGTGCCAAAATGAATGAGAATGTTGTAAAACAGGGACTAGAAAAGAGGGCCAGATAGCAAAAGCCATTTTGTTTTAGCATATAAAATATTCCTATTGTCCTTTTTTGTGATACCCAATGACAGAAACCATTTTTGCTGAGTAAAGATTTGACCAGTAATCCTATCTAGCTATGAGCCAGGACCACTACTTTTTCCTTGTAGATACTATGGAGGCCATGTAAGCAATAAAATTATTATCAGCAAAAATGAAAAACCTTGCAGAACATAAACGGTCTCCTATTAAACGCTTAGATTAAGTTTTATGGCAATACTATCACATTGTATTTTTCATAATCTTTCTAAGTTTGATCAAAAAAACTTACATGTGATGCACATAGCAGACGAATTTTAGGATTTTGGTACAAGGTGATGAAAATATCTCAGGAATGTATGATGACTTGGTCCATTAAGTTTGTTGTCATGGCTAAGTAGATGAAGTAACTCATGATCATTACTAATGTAAAAGGTGATGTATAAGTTAAAACCACATTATCGTAAACATCCTATGATTAAAACAAACCAAAAAATAATTCTGCAAAAATTTAAAGATATCGCTATTCTAAAATACTTGATAACGGCAAACAGGAAAAGTGAACTTTAATACGTGTGGACAATTCACAAATGATGACCAGAATTCAAATACACGAAGGGGCAAAATAAACAAAAAGCCATAAATATGGTCACCTTAAAAAAATAAAAGGTATGTTGGGGGAAGGAGGGGGAGGAGTCTCGTGGTAAAAAAATAAAAAGTAACTTTTTCTTTTATCTCACTTCTACAAACTATAAATGAAAACATCTTTAATGTGGTAAGTAATTTGAGCCAAATGTAGAATTCCCTTTTGAGGATTTTTAACATTGATATTTTTAAGGATGTAGAAAGGATAGCCATATATGTTTGACCCAATAAAATAAGTAATATGGGAATGAATTTCATCTTTTCTATGGCTAATATTTTCTAGCTTTTCTATACACTATACATTTCTTTACCCCGATCTTCACAATCTGTCCTCAAGAGGCAACAGAACTCTATCGCCCCAAATACTCTAGAACTCTTTCCAGAATAAAGAAAACAGACCTCTAATTTGCAGATCTGTGTCTGCTTTTTTGCAGCTACACTATGAATTGTTGAGAAGTATCTCTTTATAGTCACAAAATTAGAATGTAAGAGGGCAAAGCCAAATGGAATCAATTTTCATTTGTTCCAATTCAACCCTCTCCCACTCTCCACACCCCGTCTCCTCTGTGGTGCCCCTGAAAGGGTTGCAGGGTATTTATGGATTGGTGTTGGGGCACTTTCTTTTCCTTCCTTCTGCAAACACATAGTGGCAATCCTGTCTTGCTAAAAGTCTTGTAAATAGGAACCAACGAACTTCTCCAGATGGATCTCCAACAAAAATGTCAACTCCCATGAATGTTTCATTTCACCTTATATACAGTTCACCTCATGACCTAGTTCTGGGTTTGTTTTCATTCATGGGTTCAATGAGTATTTATTGAATACTTACTATATGCAACTCTGATAGTCACCTTATGGAAGTACAATAGAACAATTTCTAGATATTTTAGTTTAATCAATCTTTTTTATTCAGATAAAAAACTGTCCTGGACTTACATTGTTCCACATTCCATAAAAGATTTCTTCAATACTTATTTAGCATAAATGACATTAACAGGCTAATATAAGTATAACCTCTAAATGTTATAAATAAAATAACCTCTAACATGGTTTCATTAAACTACAAAAGCCTCTAAAAAATCATGATGAAAAATGACAATGTTTTTGTTAGTTAAAAAACAACAACAACTTATAAACACATTATTTCTGCTTTGCACTAGTTGTTTAAAGGGTTATGTTTGAAAGGGGGCAGGGTCATGCCTCACTATCAGACCCCTGCTTTTCACTCCCCTTGCCCACTTAAGTCTGAGCCAAGCTTGGGAACTTATAGTGAAATCTTTGACTCTTTGATTGCTTGTATTTAGTCAGTAAGTTTGCTCTGTGGATTTGTTTCTCACATACTTTTCCATTTACCTACAATTCTCTCAGTAACAGCCCCCTAACAGTCCACCACAGTGACTGACCTTGAAGGAGCTTCTGCCTCTAGGTCCTCCCAACGTTATCCCTCTGACACATGGCTGCCACATCATGCTTCCCTAAAACACCTCTGCAGTGATGTCATTCTCACACTCAAAAGCTTTAGTGTCTTCTTATTTTCTGCCTCATCAAATCTAAACTTTGCTCAGCTTCCAAAGCCTTCCATAGTCTCAACTATCTACTTATTTTTTGCCATTTTCTCCTAAATGGTCATTATTAGGCACTCAGTTTAGTTTCTTGCTTCTCAACAAAATCTTGTCAATTTTCTTTCATCCCTACATCTGAATCACATCATCTCCCTTCTCAACTGTAAGGGCCATGCCTAAATAAATAAACAGGCAAATAAACAGACGCAGAGCCAAACAAATAAGACTCTATTTCACATTCCCAATCCTACACATTCTTCATGTCCTAATATTCCACTCACCGTAACAAACCCCACAGATCCAATGCTCCTTTGAACAGTCCTGAACTTGGAGAAGTTCCTTAAACTTTGATGGTTTACATGACTTATTGTGTCAAGTATAGTGATTTTGTCTTCCTGGAAGCTTCTAAACTCCTTGAGGGCAGGGAACTTTCATTCTTTTGTCTCTCACAACCCCAGGCCAGCTGCTACGCCCAGAGCTGATGTCCAGTGGATTCCTCTCTAGGGGGTTCTATAATCAATAATGGCAGCAAAGAAGAAGAATCTTTTTCTTCACTTCATTCTGATTCTGACTCCAATTAATTCATCAAGCATTTGCTACACTTAAGGGCAAGTATTTGGTATTCTCTCTCAAAGGGAAAAGAGTTAAAAATCTTACAGAAAGAGGCTAAAGGGGGAGAAAAGTTCTTTGAGGCATATGCCAGCTTTGTGAGCAATCTTTCTTCTTTTCCTTCTCACGTACAACTGTTACAACATTGTAGAAACAAGTTCCCCTCCGCTGTTTTTCTTTCACTAGTGTCTTCTTGTGACTGCCTGGTGAATATGTAAGTCATATGCATTTAATCCTTTGAAGTTCAAGCACATTCTTGCTCGAAACAAAAGCTCTAGAGAATGAAATCAGAGTATACAATTATTGCAAAATGGCAATAAAATCACCTCCCCACACGTCCCTTGAGAACGATGGTCAAGGAAGATCTGGCTGAGGGCTGAGACAGACTGTCAACTTGACTTTTAATTTTATAAACTATGATGGTTTGGACAAGAAAATGTCTTCAAAGGGTCAATGTCATTTCTGTAAATGGAAAGAAGACTGAGTGTGAAAAGACTGCTTTGAATCAAGCTTAAGAAAAAAAAAAAAGTAAAACCCACGAGCAAATATCAACAGTACTTTCTCCATTTTTCTCTTTATTTTCCTTTAAGAGGAATTTTTTTAAGTGAGGAAATTGCAGTTAAAAATTATTTTATAGGGCTTCCCTGGTGGCGCAGTGGTTGAGAGTCCGCCTGCCAATGCAGGGGACGCGGGTTCGTGCCCCGGTCCGGGAAGATCCCACACGCCGCGGAGCGGCTGGGCCCGTGAGCCATGGCCGCTGAGCCTGCGCGTCCGGGACCTGTGCTCCGCAAGGAGAGAGGCCACAACAGTGAGAGGCCCGCGTACAGCAAAAAAAAAAAAAAAAAAAAAAAATTATTTTATAGCCCTTAAACTGAAAACATTTGCCTATTAAGCTCTAATGACCTACAATATTCTATCTGTAAAGCATCATTTGGCCCCCTGCTGTTTCATTTAACTTTAGCTGAACCTTTTTTGTTGCTTCCTAATCTACCCTAATTTGCCTAAACCCCTTATTTGTCCTTTCTCAAACTGTTTGTTTACATCTCACTGGAAATGTGTAACAATAACAAAGTGCTTTAAGGACTAGAAATAGTGATAGATTTAGACACCCAATTTTTCTTCACAGCATAAAAAGACATTCAAATTAACACACATTCACTGAGCGCACACTAGGTGACGAGGGCCATATTTGGCGAGTAGATACTAAGATGAAAACAACCTCTGGTGCTTTCAAGGAACTTGAATCCGGAGAAGGAGACAAAGTAGAAAAAAACACTACAATGTGGGAAGTGACCTGCTGGCGGTAGGAGTCAGGTATTCTTGACACAAAACAACACAGAACAGCGAACTCTGTGGGAGAATGAAGCATTAATGCAATACGTATCTTATTCTGTAACATGTCATTTAAATATATTTTTTCTGTTTTGGAGAAACATTTTATAGACAAACAATAAGACAAGGAAAATGACCAGCTTTTAAAATCTTCCCTTCAACCTACATCCCAAGAGGGAAAGGGGGCGGGAGGGATAAATTCGGAGACTGGGATGGACATGTGCACACTACTATATATAAACTAGGTAACTAATAAGAACCTACTGCATAGCACAGGGAACTCTACTCAATATTCAATACTCTCAATACTCTGTACAGCAAAATTCACTTGGCTGTACAGCAGAAACTAACACAACATTGTAAATCAACTATACTCCAATAAAAATTAATTGAAAATAAATAGATAAAGTCTCTCCTTCAACCTACGTAAACAGCAGAATATGATAAAGATAAGTACAGTGATGTTCAATTGGGAATCAGAAGCTTGGGTTGTGCTATGGATTAGCCTTGTAACCCTAAGTCCTGAAACTGCTGAGTGACTGTTCCCTCAGCTGGAAGATGGTGGGTGGGACCTACCTGAGTTTTAAGGACCCCTTTGGCTTTCCTATGATTTGAACATCTGCACTTGCTTTTGTCAACTCACAAGTACTTGCTACAAGGCTGAGGAGAAGATCTCATAAGATTGGACAATAATTCACCTTTACCTAAATATGTTATTTGTGTGTTGATATTTACAGCCCTCTCTTTTCACGTTCCCTTTCACATGACTAGCCCTTTGGTCCTTTATATTCACATAATCCTTAATTCTTTTCCAAGTATATTCACATTCACCATCTCAAGCGCTCTTACTCTATACACTAACCATACTCCAAAGAATCTTCCCTCACTCTGTTGCTAAGACATACATCTTATAACCTTCTTGTTCACTCTTATTTCAAACTACTCTGCTTTATGTTTAACTCTATGCTTTTCTGCTTTCCTTTCTTCTAAGAGGAACCAGATTCATCATTTCCTAGCCCCTCTCTACCCTCTTTCTCAGTTGCCCATTTTTCAAAATCACTGAAGTGGATTTGTTTTGACTGAGTGCTTAAAACCTCAAGGAACCGAAGAACAAAGGTGACTCTGTATACTACTTCTAATAAGTTGATTTAGGAAAACTCTGGTTTCCTAACTCTGGTTTCTTCAAAAATACGATGTCCCTGGAAGTTCTTAAGCTTGCACTGGGGAAAAGGAAGTCCGTCTATGCAGCCAGGATGCCTGAGAGGCACCCATCCTACCTAGTGTGTACATGGTCAGATCAGTGGAGTGGGCTTTCAGAGAAAGCAATAAACACAGCAGTACCAGAGAGTGGCTCCATCTTTAGAAATATAATTTTTAAGTATAACTCAAACTATGTGTCACTAGTTTTCTTTCAGTGTTCTTAGAGTTCAGCATTTTTGGTTGAGGAATATTAATAATCTAGTGGAAGCTATGGACCGCCTTCCTAAAAAAATGCACATATGGATAATTCCACAGGCAATTACAAGGGAGGATGGAATTCCTAGGCCCATGGATCCCAGGTTAATAAGCTGTGCACAAATAACCCAGATAATCTCTTTTGTGGTGTTACATAACTCTTAAAAATGTAATCTCCATTCCCTTTTGTTGCATTAATGTAAAACTTTTTTGTTTGCCAAGAAACCAAGGGTTTGGTCATCTAATTGAGACAGTCATAACTTTTTAGTTTCTTTCTTGTTTTTAGTAATTATTAAAGACAATGTTTATCAGAGATTATCATATTAAGTGAAGTAAGTCAGACAGAGAAAGACAAATATCATATGATATCACTTATATGTGGAATCTAAAAAAATGATACAAGTGAACTTATTTACAAAACAGAAATAGACTCACAGACATAGGAAACAAACTTATGGTTACCAAAAGGTAAAAGTGGGTGGAGGGATAAATTAGATGTTTGGGATTAGCAGATACAAACTACTATACATAAAATAGATAAACAACAAGGTCCTACTTTATAGCACAAGGAACTATACTCAATATCTTGTAATAACCTATAATGGAAAATAATCTGAAAAAAGAACATATATATAGTTTTTGTTTTTTGTTTTTTGTTTTGGTTTTTTTTTGCAGTACGTGGGCCTCTCACTGTTGTGGCCTCTCCCGTTGCGGAGCACAGGCTCCGGATGCGTAGGCTCAGCGACCATGGCTCGCGGGCCTAGCCGCTCCGTGGCATGTGGGATCTTCCCGGACCAGGGCACGAACCCGTGTCTCCTGCATTGGCAGGCGGACTCTCAACCACTGTGCCACCAGGGAAGCCCCATATATATATTTTTTTTAAAGACAATGTTATAGAAGAATAATATGAGTAAAGAACAATTGTATGGGGACTTCCCTGGTGGTTCAGCGGTTGGGACTCTGTGCTCCCAATGCAGGGGGCCCAGGTTTGATTCCTGGTCAGGGAACTAGATCTCACATGCGTGCCGCAACTAAGAGTTTGTATGCCACAACTAAGGAGCTGGCGAGCCGCAACTAAGGAGCCCGCCTGCCACAAGTAAGACCCGGTGCAACCAAATAAATAAATAAACAATTGTATGTTTCCAATCAAAATCTTTGAAAAGAATACTAATTCAAATAGAAACTGAACCCCAAATGAACTGAATGTGGTCTGTACAGCACACTGAGCATTCGGTGGGCACTGACTTATGCCACCTATTTCCCAATGATGTGGTCACTTACTCTGTGTGAGTAGGATCAAAACAAAAAGGATAATGCCAAACCACACAGACATGTTTACATAAAGACAAATTAGCCGATCACTGAGGTAAAAACAAAACAGAACCCTTCAAAAGAAAAATTGATTCCATTTTTCTACTATATAAAGTCTAAAAGAAATTAGTTGAATTTTTAAACTAAAATAATCAAATGTTTTAGAATCATATGCTTACATATTGGCAAGAAACGTTACTCCAGTAGCCTAGAAGTGTAATGGATCTCTCCAAACACTTAACTAAATCCTTATGTAGAATACAGTTGATTAAGTATAGCATGAATAACAATAACTAACAAAGGTCAACTAGAGCATGTAGGTTAACCAGGAGAATGTCCAATGTTTCTGTATTATGGCTAATATTAGGCATAATTTTGAAAATTTGAGCTCTGGAAAAATAACATTTTCAAGAAGGCATTAAAATGATATGCAAAGCAGCTTCATAAAATTTAATATGTATTCTACAAAAAGTGGGGAAATTTTTGATTTGAAAACCAAACTTTATGAAGAAGGAAAGATTAAACAATTAAACTAGGTTTTCAAATGAAGTTGATTTCCAGACATCCTTTTTAATTCTCCAATTCAACCACAAATTTCGTCACTGAAATACCTAAGTATGAAAACTCTGAAAGATGTTGATATTTTTGGCTTACCAACTTTGGTGATGTTCTTTTTTTTTTTTCTCTAAAAACCTTGTAAATATTCTCAATCAAAACAAAAAGATCTGTCATGAGACTTTACCAAGGGAACAAAATGCTTTAGAAAAGTTTGGTAAAATCAAGAAATAGAGTAGATTGAAACCTTATAATATTCATTTCAAATCATCTCCAGGTAGTGAAGAAGCAAAGCAGTGTTTTTTTCTCCCCCTCAATGAATCTGGAAGTCAAGACTTTTCTTATAAGACACAAAACCATACCAAAAAAAACCTTAACAGTAAACTTATTTTTAAAATGTTTACTTTTATCTGTACATGATCCCTTGGGTGTTAAAGATGCTGAGAAAGGCCATGGGGCAGTTTAAAAACTGAAACTTTCAAACATCATTACAGTACATAATCTTTGCCCCACAAGCACCATCTTTGCCTTCAGCGTTCATAATAATAATTGCTATTTGCAAATATGTCAGTAAAGCTTAGCTGGTTCTTGGGAAAATTAGATTGAATACCATCAAATAATTTTTAAAAACAGCAACAACACAACAACGTTTTGCCTACAATTGTAAATTATACAGTACGTTGGAGAGAAAAACACATTAGTTCAAATACTGTGTGTCACTAATTCATTCATTTCCCTACAATCCATATGGAACCTCAACATACAATGCTTTCCTTTCTTCAACTCATTCCAGTTAAAAAAGGAAGATAATGCTTAAAATATTATAGAGTTTTGAAGGTACACGTGAAATAAATATTTCTGACTATTTTACCTCATATGGATGATAGTAAAAATATCACTATTATTTTCCTCCAAAGTATATTTTGTTTTTTAAATTTGACTTAGCATCACCCAACACTACTTACTATGAAGAATTAAAAACATAAGTTTATTAACCATTCTTAGAATGAAACTCAACAAAGAAAAAGAATGCCTGTTCTTTATTAGACAATATGAACTGAACTCAGAGTTCCCACTAAGGTTCATAGTGCACAAGTAACTAATTACAAGACTAGAACTTTCATGAGTTTCACCCCAGGTATCACAAGCTGAAATTCCAGGCCTCTGTGTCATTCCCTGAAACATCTGCAACAGAATCTAACATTCTTGATAAATGAGATAAGTGAAAGCATTTACTTAATTAGATTTTAAAGCATATTTATTTACTCATACGACAAATACTAAATTGAAAAGTGTTACACCAAAACCCAACAGGCAAACGTGCAACAGAACTTAATTTTTACTTTAGAAGTTGCTGCCTTCAATGTTGTTTACTTAGTGCAACTTTCAACATGATTCTGATGGTATTTGACTCAAACATAAGCTCAGGCTAAAAAAAATTAACTCATAAAATTAAGCTTTTCCATTACTTTAAAGTAAGTGCGTTCTTAACATCCACTGTTTTTTCCCCTCTGTTCTCATAGTCTACAAAGATTCCAAAATACAATATAAAACTATGCATATCTATGTATACATATATACAACCTAGTGCAGAAAATCATCTGATTCTGTGTTTATCCGGGGTAATCTGTTTTGGTTCTGTCCTGCCAAACCACTTCTGGTGTTTCCAGCAAGGCAATGACAGCATACACCTTCTTGTTATTATTTATGTATGGAGGGCCAAACCAAATGTCTGGGTGGGTCTCCAAAGACATAAAATCGGTAGTTTTTTTTCCATCCACAGGACCCAATTACATTTAAATAAACCAACTCCTAGTGAAAGGTTGGCTCCAACA
>NC_143145.1:65844932-65869932 GCF_059928025.1 Delphinapterus leucas
ATTGTTCCCTAAGATTTTTTTTTTTCTTTGTCACTAATCCTATTTTCTCTATAACCAAGACTCATGGAATATACCATTCTCACAGCAGGCATTGGACTACTTCCATGAGAATAACACTGAGTCTGCACCTATATAGTTCACTGGTCAGACCCCAGGAATTCCATAGGGCCATCTCATTTTCCCCCTACATTCACTCGTTATCATCTTAATGACATAAGACATTAAGTAGTTTGGAGCTAGGAATCTTGTCTTACAGATGATCACACTACATGTTGTTTGAGTGGGATGTTGTCATTTAACAGTAATAGAAAAGTAGATCTGCTTGAGGATGACGAGCCATGCTGGGTGAGTCCTTAGACAGTGCAGACAACATATGCCTAAAAGGCAAACCAAGTGATTCCTATAAATTATGGAAAACGAGTGTTATCTAATTTCTGAAATTCTCTTATCCAGCTTGATCTGCCTCTGTACTGCTTGTTTCAGGATCATTATTGTATTTTTTTACAATAGATCAAAGACATGGTTGATAAGACTGGATTCTAGATACATTTGTTACATTTTCAGATATCTTACAGTATATGCAGCCTCGCAGCATGCTTAGTTTATTTCAACCTTTTCTTCCCCCCCCGCCCCCCGCTAAAGGCTTACTTACACCATCATTTCAGAAAGGTTTCATATCACTTTACCCAAACCATGGCTAAGACGGACGCAAATAATTACAGGAATTAGTGCTACAGGGTGTAAAATTGTTCTCTTGTAGTAGAGGTGCATTCATTTCATTCTGGAATTCCCTGCTGAGAAGTGATGTGTGCAAACTATCTAAGGACACTGTAATCCTCTGATTTTTTTTTTTTTTTAAGAGTAAAGTTGCACGTAATCTTTGACTAGAGGAAAAAAAAGTGTAAGCAAGGTTCATACCAAGGACAAATGCCTAGTATCCTCTGCTCAACTCAAACGATAATTCTTGTTCAGTAGGGAAAGAAAAGCCAGAAATTTAGGAAATCACTTATTTCTATCTTCATGGAAGTAAACATAATAGAGTTTGTATCAAAAACACAGAATGGCTATATATCTTCAGTGACTATTAAAATAGGTAGTCTTTCATGATCTGAATTCCTTTAGACATTTTTTCCTTTATCCTTTAAAACATCTTCATTTTCAATATTATAACTGAAGTGAATGTCCCTTAATAAAGTCAGTAACTACCTTCTGTAAAATATGGGAAACAAATTTGGTCACCTGCCATGTGCCATTTGATTGTGCAAAATGGAATAATGGTTAAGTTATACCACCTAGCAGGTTACAGGCGGGATTTTGAACTCCTTGCTCAAGCACAGAAAATCAGGGGTGTCAAGCACCAGGCCCGCTTTTACACCCTTGCACGCCACTGATTAGTTCAGCCTTAGTCGACCAGAAATCCTTAATCTCCTCTTTTTAATATCGAAGAGGTAACCCCCTTTCACCTGCGTGTGGAGGCTTCCTTTTCATCAAAGCTCGGGAGATTCCAGCCACAAAATCAATGTATGCATGTTCAGAGCAGTTTTCAGGGTTTTGTAAGACAAATCTCTCAAATGGGGGCTAGTTTCATGCTATTGAGCTGGGCTTCGATCTGACCAAGGGAGTGAACAGCATACCAACAGCTCACTTTCCTGGGCTCCTGAGGCAAGGAGGGGGGACCATTCTCCATGAATGCAGCTGTGGAATTTCTCCCTGACCTCTCACCTCACCTAATCCGACTTTAAACCTAGCAGTGGACTGGTTAAATAAATAAATATTTAAAGGTAACCCCAAATCAACAAACATAATTAATTAATTTCTCTTTTCCATGTTAATAAACTACACTTGGAAAAGTTTCCCTGCCGCCAGAGTGCTTTCGTAAAGCCAGGGCCAATTTCTGGAAACTCAGGTTTCCTTTCTAAAGGCATATGTTTGAAAAAGCCAATGAAAATGTTATTTTTTTTTCTTTTCTTCAGGAAATGGATTTGTCTACTGAGTCCAGAAGGGTAATTTGTTTTAAATGGAAGTATTCCTTTCCTGCTATTTTTGTTACTCACTAAAAACTTTGATTCCTTAATAGTTTAGGCCTCCTATCTTTAAAAATATTCAACAGATATTTAGCTATTCGAGTTCCTGTCTTATTAGAAATCAGAAAGTTACGAAATAGGCATTGCCATATACAGTTTTTGAATTACAAATTAAAATGATTCCTACTTTAAAAACTAAATCTGGTGCATTGTGTTATAGTCAACCCTAGGGTGAAAAAGTTTTGACCGTTTTACCTATGTTGCTTCTATTAGTTTCATAACTTCACAAATTACCTGATGTTAAATCAATCATGACTTTACACAGCTACAGCCTTCCTTTCATGAAATAATATTTTATCCTGGCATGAATAAGGCATTTGAATATTTTCTAATATTTTGGAAACATATTAGAAAAAAAGGGAAACCATCTCAGATGCCTCGTTTCATTTTGAGATGAGTATTTTTTCAGACATTTAAAAAAACCTACTGGGCTTAGTGCAAAAATTCTGAATCCGAAATTATGATCAAATATTACAACAGAACTATTTCTAAATTGGATGTAAATCAATTTTGCATAATGATAATATGAATGTAAAATATACTTTATTTGCTTCTTCATACAAATGGCTTACTATATTTTCATTGGTGTGTCGTCAAAATGAGTTTTTAAAATGAAATGAAACATAACGGGGCAAAGATAATTCTAATGATTTGGGGTGTGTGTTTATAGGAGTCTTGTTTATTTTTCCTCTTTATATTGACTACAGGTTCTGAAATTACAGCATATTTTAAATCAAATGTTTCCCAAACTAAAAAAGATAAAAATAAGTGTGCAATCATTAGAGCTCCTTTATACATTTTTAGCAGTAACCCAGCTGAGGAGAGACATATACCCTGAATATTTTGATGACATAACTTACTCTGCTACCTACCCTTACTCTTAAGAAGTCACCTCTGGACCATGATTCACACTTTACAAAAAAAAAAATAAGTCCTATTTGGGGAACAACTAGGAATAATTAATATAAATAACTATTTTCAAAGTATAGTTACCTTAGTTGTACAACTGCATATTATAAGGATAAATATTAAAGTCCTGGCTAGATTACTTAAAAAAAATTTAATACTAATTTTTAAACATGAAATTTCATGTTTCACCACGTAATCCTTCCCACTCCACTCCACTGCCTGAATACACACAGACACACAGACACACAGACAAACACACACACACACACACATATTGTTTCATAGTCTTCCAAAAGAAAAGTCTGAATTTTTGTTTCAGTGCCCCACAGAGGAATTTCTCTTGCTCATAAATATTTTAAAGTAATTTGTGCCTTTACAGTTAAATGGATATCGTTTACTGTTGGTAAACAGCTCAAGTGCGCTGGCAGGAATTAGCAAAGAAATGTGCTATCATAGAAAATAATCACACTTTTCGGTCTCAGAGCCACTGAAAGGATACAAAAGCCTTCTTTGGCCTTGCCCTGTGGTCTAGGACCTCAAAGCTAAATAAGTACCAGTAGACACAAAGCATTTCTCATTATTTTCTCATATTTATTAAAGGTATTTACATGCCAGCGTGAATGTACTAGTAAGTTTGTGAGAGATGTAGCTCCATTTTATATTTCTTTTTAAAACATTATTTTGACTCTCAGAAAACAAATACCTCTCTGAAATTGGCTGTCCCTATGGTATAAAAATAACTCTGAAGCCTGAAGCTGATAATCTTGAATTCAACATACAGTGAAAGCCCCCTGTGTATATACTGTGATGAACTCTGTAACCACTCAATTTAATCCCAAAGTTGGTAAAGTCATGCTTTCTAACTCAAAGACACACTTCGTACCATATCATATAGAGAATGCCCCAGTTAAGCCATATCTCTTTAATGGCAGAACTTCAAATGTCATCTTGAGTTTCACAGAACACGCTTTCTTTTCAGAAGTAATTAGCTAAGGCAGAGTTTATATGGCAATTAAAAACCACTTGCTTGCAGAAACTTGTAGACATTATGTAATTTTTTTTATGCTACAAGTACATATGTGTATTCTTGCCTCTAGCTTAAATACAGTGAGGGTTGTAGTTGGTTGCACAGGAATTGTCTCCAGAACATTAAAGCTAGCCAAACACGACTGTATTCCAACTAAAATTGCTCTCTTCATACCGTGTATTGAAACTTGATAACTGTTGGTTATAAAATTCCTTTGATTTTCTGTAGGTAATAAAATACTTTGGCAATTACTATTGACAGTTCTGGATAATCTTGAAGGCTGCCTTGCCTGCAGAAGATGAGTGCCACAAATCACTCCACTGAAAGAGGGAAGAACGGGCAGCAGGCAGCAGACAGGTTTCAATTTCACAATGCTGATTATCTCATTCTCGATTCTATGCATGCCTAAATCTGAGAATCCCTCAAGCAGCTATAGGGACTTCTACTTTTAAAATGCCTATTATGCTTTCATACTTTTTCCTGCTTCCTGAAGAGTGCCATTTCGCCAAGCTTAAATAGCAGAAAATTGCACTGCTTTTCCTCTGCCCATCTCCTCAATCTCTATTAACCTGCACAAGAACAAAGGAGTATGATGGTCCAGCTCTAGGTGGAGAAATAGGTTGGAAGTTGTTTTTCATTTACTGCCACGCATATTTTGGCTTCATCAATTCCTTTTCAACCATAAACTTTTAATGCCTCAGCAAATGACTACCCATGAATATATTTTTTTTTCCCCAATATATAAACGTGTCGGCCCTTGTTCCTTCAGTGTGAGTATACTCACACGCAGGCTCCCACACGCACCTTTGTTTTATTATGTGCAGCAATGCCAAGTGAAAGTACGTGGTTATTAGGATGGGTCTTGATTCAAATAAAAGTGCTGAAAATGAAGCTGGCCCAAATGGAATTCTTTCTGTTTCGGTTCGAAGGGAACAATAGGCTAGGAGCAGAAAAGAAAATCGTTGAAGCACCTGGTTCTAATGCTTGTGATAGACCTTTATTAGATGTCATAAACAGAATGATGCATTCCTTGATGGAGGACTTACAGCCCACAAAAGTGGAGGTAAAATGGAGTTCAAAGACTTCTTTTAAAACAATAAGGTTCAACGGTCCCTTTCAATCCAACACTATTTATGAAAGGCAGAAGTCTTAATAACCTTATGGAGAGCTGTTCATTCTTCTAGTTTTATACACGACGGCCCTTCCTTTTTCAAGCTAAACCTTTTTTGTTGGATTTGAACCCTAAACGACGTCTTGCCTGAGGATCACCGGAAGTCAGTTTGCTAAATGACAAATGCAGTGTGAGAGAAAGGAGACTTTTTAAATTTTTATTTTGTTCAAGGAAAGTTAGAAGGCTCAGGGACCCTTCTCCAGAGTCGGTGGGGTTAGAAATTCTTGTGTGCTACACAGCCAGACGAACACAAAGGTAATTTCGGCCATCGGAAACTGTTTTAAAATAAGGTCTGTTTTGCATTTAAAAAGATAAAAGAATGTTTTCTAAAATGACAATTGCTGGTTGGCCATCGATTCGGAGCTTTAATCTCATAGCCGGCTCA
Organism: Delphinapterus leucas; assembly: GCF_059928025.1. NCBI lineage: Eukaryota > Metazoa > Chordata > Mammalia > Artiodactyla > Monodontidae > Delphinapterus > Delphinapterus leucas. Next base: position 65,850,509 of record NC_143145.1, read on the forward strand.
AATTTCCCATTATGTCTCACCGAGGCTTAGAAGGCTCAAGAGGCCGAACTGTGGCCGTCGACAAAAGTGGAGGGGGTTTACAGCATTAAGAAACACAGCTGTTGCTCGCAAACTGCAAATGTTAGAATAACTCACTGCTTGTTTTTTCCTTGCTGCTAATAAAAACTTAAAGTGTTTTGCATGCTTTCTATAAACAGTGCACTTAAGTTTTATAATCGAGTACATCTTATTAAGCGTGAAGTCTGCTGATCCCTAAATTATTCATAACGTGGTCCAGACTGATTAAGATTGGCTTGTTAAGGAGCACAAGAAGCAATTAAACTGACAAGGCAGTGCGGCCTTGATGTATACATTTATTATCACAAGAATACCCAAAGTGAATGCCCTTATTAAGCAATGAATTTCACCTCACTGGCCTTCTACCATGGCTGCCACGGGTAGGGAGAGCAAGGAACAACATGTCAAAAGCTAACTCTGAGGAAATGCCTATCTTCCAGTGAAACCGATTTTGTAATGAACCTTTCAGTTGGCTCCTGAGGTAATAAATCCTGACTGGTGCATTAATTACTTGATAACATCCCATCAAAATGCAAATGCCGCACTTGAGCCATAGGAATGGCTCACTGGCTGGTAACTCTTCAGGGTGGACATAAATTGTCTGTTTTCTCTTATCAAACAGGGCGTTTATTTCCATCTTGCTGCGGTGAATGTCACTCCTGCCTCCCTCAGCCCCTCTGTGGCCTGACACCATCATTTGCGGAGGACCGTTGGCATGTAGCAACGTCCTAATGGTGCGACTCCTTCACTTGGTACCTTTCGGGAGAAAGTGCCCCTCTCCCCACTCCTTGGACCCTCCCCGCCCCCCACACACACTCTCTGTCTGAAGGAATCCAACGTGTCAAGGACAAACGGCGTTACAAAGCACAATCCCCACCTCTACGGCACACTAATCTTTCTCTTTTTGGTTTTCTTTTTGAGCAACACACCAAACCAGCAATTTCATTTCTTGTGATGATCCTGTGAAAGCCGTGAACCCTGGAGGTCCAGAGGCAGTGGGTCTAATTAGGCAGTCCCTAGAACAAGGCCAGAAGACGCTTCCTGCACCCTATTCACACCACGGCAATGAAGCATTTCTAGGTGGTGTTTTCATATTTCCCCCAAATAATCAATACTTCATTAAAGAAACAGATATGCTACACTCTAGGCCTAAAAGAGAGAGAGAAATAAGAGGGAGGGTCAAAACCTGGCTTAATAAACACTTGACAATGTGTGAGAGAGGATCCTGTTCCTGAGTGTTCTCTTAGCCAAGTGAAACAGATTTATTTAGTTATGGAAACTGTTTCCACATTGAATGTTAATAAGGATCTTTGTTTTCTACTGGCTCCTTCGAAATTCTCATCTCCATCAATAGGTCTGACTCTCCCACCTGGGTCAACCTGCCTCCCAGTCCTGTTTATTTGTCTTGAAGGCTCGGTGAAAATCCTTAATTCCGGTTACTAGGCAACCCTACAGGTGAGAAAATATAATGTTTGGCTGACTCCATTTTTGAACGCACACAGTGGCCTAATGCCTTCAAAATAGACTGCAAAGCATGTGCTGATAATTCTCGGCTACATTCTCTAAAGGCGAGGTCAGAAGAAAATTAATTGATGCTGAAAATAATGACAGAAGGAGAGGCACCACAGAGACTTGGTGTTACTGGCATGTGATAATGTTAGCAAGAATCTCAGCATGTGACTGGACAGTGTGATGAAAAATATACCCTGTTCGAGGGGAAAACAAGTTACAAAACTTAATTAGTTTTTGACACTTCTTCATAAGTTATTATCTTTTCATTTGGAACATTGCCTTGGGACATCAATACACAAGAAGAAATGAAACATTCTTATTGTAAATATGAAAGAAAGATGACTTTATACTGTGCCTCTCCTCTTTATATGTCCTTTTGAATAAACAAAATACCCTCTGCAGGCGAAAGGATATCAGGGGGTGGATGATGCAAATGCTTCTGCTCTGAGTTTGACACTGTCTGAGTCGATGTATGATTCCATTACGATGGATTATGCAATTTTGATTTGAAAAAAAGAAGGTGGCATCCAAATCAAATGTGGCCAAAATAAGGCTCTTAGATGGGAAGTAGTCAAATTATATCCCCGATTGCAATAATGCTTCCTGTACAGCAAATGTATTTTTAATTCCTTTCCACTAAGGTTTATACCTAGAAGTAATTTACACTGATTACTAAATAACCCTTGTGAGTTGCTTTGTCTTTTAATTTAAAAAAAATACACTTGCCGTGAGCAATGAATTTCATAAACCGGCAGCTCTCATGCTTGATGAATCATTCTTATTTTATGCAGTGCTGTGTGATAGAGAAGGGAGATAAAATATTCTATCCACAAGCTATTTGGTGCAATTTATCATCAGCGGCTCACTAGTCCAGTGATAATACCTGGCTTGCAGATTGTAATGATCAGATTCTGTTTTTATTTCAAACAGGAACAATTCCGAATACCAGAGTTTTTAATTTACATACATTAGTGAGGTTCAAATGTGGCAACAGCTACAAGCAAATTCACTTTCAAACTGAATGCTTGCCTTGCATAATGGGTTCCCTTTAGCAATTACTCACCAGTGAAGTACCCAGATAAAAACGAAAACAAAGAGAAAAAAGGAAAATCATGATACATACACCATCGTGTGGACCAGGATAATTACTGAACCACAGTGAAGGTCACGTTTATATCTGTTTTAGTAATGATTTCGTGTACCCTTCTTCTGTATTGAATTCCTAATGCAATTTTCTTTCTGTTTTATGGTACTATGGTCTCTTTTATCTGTAAATTTTTTAAAGTTGCAATGCTTGCTTCCTGTCATACAAAAACGGTAACATCATTATTAATAGAAATTGTTACTGATAACATTTTAAATGATAAAATATGGAAACATCTGCTAAATACAGTAATCATGCATGCACGTGCACGCGTGCGCGCGCGCACACACACACACACACACACACACACACACACACGCACACCTCCACAAATATACCAGGCCAACGTTTAGTAAAACCGACAGGTTTATAATAAAATACCTCTTATGGTTACATCACTTTTCCACTGACCACAGTATTGAGCTTGAATTCCCAGCAGCATCATTACTAGACATTTTCTGCCACCTTTCTAAATCTGAAAAGCTTCCTACATTTAGTGAAGATTAGGTAATGCTACATCCAGTCAATAGCAGCTATCAATTCCATACCTTCTTGCAGAACAAGTTGATTAAAGTAAGTAAAAAGGCTGACTAAATATTGTTTAAGACTAGGTGATTCTTAAAACTAATCTGTAGTTTTGAGAAAATATACTCCTCACAGACAGACACAAACACTAAGATTATGACATATACAATGAGAGTGGTACATCTGCCATCTTTATCCCATAATATTATGGAAAACCCAGTAGAGTCCCCAGTGTAGAACAGGAGCTTTATGTTTATGATGCACTTCCAGATTCTGGATTGTTTATGTCATGATCTTATGGTTATATAAATGGATGCTCACTCTAGGTTTATCAGCAGTTTTCTAAAAATGCCTGTTTATCAGAGAGATCAATACTATTCTTTAGATGTCTTTAGAAATCTTAACACTGTTTTTGGAAAAAAAGCCATTTTCAAATTCATGCATTAGGCCCAACAGAGTCAGCGTTCAATTCCCAGACCTGAGCAAATTGTGTAAAACCACTGACACTCCTCCTAGAACAAGCCACATTCCGAAGACACAGAGGGATTGAACAGGTGACAAAAACAGTTGGCCTGGCTAATCTCTTGGTGCCTGCCCAAAAGGTAGAAATGCTGTGGTCAGAGTGGTTTCTGATTGCTGCTGCCTCATGAAACGGTCCTAGATCCGGCCACTTTAAATGAGAGGTGACTCAATCTTTTTTGCCCAATGTTATCAAGACAGGATCACACATTGCCTATACCTGGAAAATATTAGCTTTTATTAAAAATCATTCAATGAACCAGAGCGGGGAGTCATAGGAAGAAAATGGGTCGGAAGAGAAATCAGAAGACGAGGGGAAAAGAAACCCCTGTATATTCATAATGCTTTACAGTGTGGTAAAACAGTCTACTCTTTCCCTTCCTAGTTACGGAAACATTATCAGTAGGCGTGGCAGTTACTCTTCTTTGAAAAGTTACAAATAAGAAATTGGACACTTTAGGATTTCAGACCTACCCAGCGGTCTGGTTTTGAAACTCTCTGGGGTAGTGTGGTTAGACAATTACAGTTGGCTCTAGTTCTTCCAGGCAGCACTCAACCACTGAAGGATGATGGTATATTTGTTTAAACAGTGCTGCTGTGCATCTTCGTCAGCCCAAAGTCCAGCTGAAAGCAGGGGGTGTCGTGGGAATTAAAAATGCAAAGCAAATCCTGCCATACCTTTGACAACCCCAAGGATAAAGCTTGATCCCTATTGGACAATATGTCTATAATAAAGGATCAAAAATACAGATTTTATTGTTACACTAGAGAGTTTTCCGGAAAATGAACTTCCTTGAAGTTATACTATAGTGAAAAAACCCCAATTTGTATTAAGTATACACACACAGAGACACGCACACACATATATATAGATCAGCTATGTCTTCTGTATGGTTAAATGATGTAATTTCTATAAATATAATATGTATGTAATATTCAATTATGTAATCTAAAGTGATGTAATTTCTATAAAAGCTCTATAGTTTTCAAAATCATTTTCATTATTTCCCGATATAATCTTTCCTCTCAAGTCAGTTGATATGCTTGCCTATCCTGCCTTACCTTTAGAATTTAGGCTCCCAGACTTTTATAATTCCACAAGCATTCCCAAATATCCTCTGTGTAAATTAACATTTATCTCCTGCTTCATGCGGGGAAAACCCTAGAGGACCTTTCCCAACCCATCACCCAATTCTTTGAATCCCTCCTTTTCTAAAGTCTCCATACCTGCGATGAAAGGGTCGGTTTTATCAGTTTTCACAATGATACTTAGACTAGTCCTTAGTGTGTATTCCATAAAAATTGAACAAAACCCTTTAAAACTGACAAAACAAAAGTTAGACAACCTGGAGTGATTTGAAAGGCAGTAACTGGGGTGGGGGAGGAGGGATCAATTGGGAGTTTGGGATTGACAATATACACACTACTGTATTTAAAATAGATAACCAACAAGGACCTGTATATAGCACAGGGAACTCTGCTCCACACTCTGTAATAACCTAGGTGGGAAAAGAATTTGAAAATGCATAGATATATGTGTATGTGTAACTGCATCACTTTGCTGTACAGCTGAAACTAACACAACATTGTAAATCAACTATAGTCCAATATAAAATAAAATTTTAAAAAAACGTAATAAGAAAAAAAAAAAAAAACGTAATAAGAAAAAAAATGCCAATAATAATTAAAGCTGTTAATACTTATTTTAAAAAAGGCATTAACCAGTACTTATTTAAATAGTTGAATTACTTTTGTTGTGAAGATCAAGAAGGCCTAAAATTAACCATTTTTCTTTTCTTTGGTAGCTACTTTTACTTTTTTCTACACTGTCAAATGAAAGGAAGAGATTATTTTCCAAACTCAGATTTTCACCGATTTGTATTTAATAATCTGTTCTTCTATTATCAGGTATAATTACAGTGGATGATGCGCTGAACAGCTGGGATGCATCTTGTGTTCCCTTTTTCCTCAGACTTGAAGGCACTGCTGATGTGACTGGCGGGGAGGAGAAGGCTAGTTTGCACTTGAGTCTCTCTTAGCAGCCTGACAGCTGGGCCAGCAACAGCAGGATTGTGAAAATGTCTACGGAGATGGGCTTCAACTCGGGACAGGCTTGATTTGTCCACTAAAGAGGAAGAATGACAGACCAGCAGCTTTCTCCAGCTCTTTCCATTTTAATAAGAATTGAAGAAGTTTGGTAGGATTTCTTTCTTTTTTGCTCATTACACAATCACATAAAATGTATTTATAAAACATTCTCTTTAACTAGAACTACAAATTTACATTTAATTCTCAGTAGATGGTTTGATACTTAGCTTACACTAGAAATTTGGTTCTAAAAAAACTGGGGAGTGTTAAGACTAACGAAAGGGAACAATCATGGTCTCCTATGATAACATTTTTCCAGTTTGGTTTTATCATCTAGGGTATATAGAGTTTATTGTATTGATCTCATCACTGTTCATGTGTTCTAAGGACCAAACTTTGTCATTTAACAACAGGGGGATACAGGGCCATGCAGCAGGAGAAATCTGTGGCCACATATAAAGAAGAATTCTCCAAAGCACATTTTCTTAGATTCTGTATGTGAGAACCTCTTCTTACATGTAAGAAGTATGGAAACCTCTTCAGAGAACAGAGTCTGACATAAAACCAGCCTATGCTGCAAGTACGACAAAAAACTCTATATTTTCAGTTGAGAATTTGAGAATACATATATTTATCCTTTATCATTGCAGAACATTCTAAACTTCTAGCTACAGTGGTGCAAAATTATTTCCAATTCAAGAAATGATTATTAAAATTAATAGAAGTGCTTAAATTGGGATCTTTCCATGCCAACTTCAGTCCCAGGTAAATATTTATAGCTGAGCCTTAAACATTAGAAATGCTGTGTTTCTAATAGAAGTAACAGAGACATCACTATAGAGGACAGAGTTCTATTAAAGTAAAAACACAAGATGCTTAACATGCTAGTTGTATTTATGACTCGGAAAAGAAGCTTCCAAAGGGTATCAGTTCAAGTTTTCCTATTTGAGAGGATCAATTTTAAGTGAAGTGCATTAATTACTTCAACAGTGACTTTTAAAGAGCTTTCCTAATTAAAACAGTCTTGTGTACTCGTATCACCCCTAATTTCTCCTTATTTATTGCTTTTCTTTGTCTTTGATACTTCAGTAGCGATGATCTTAATATTGATACTACCACCAAAATTATTGTTTTAAAAGAAAGGAAAGAGAAAAGGAAAGAGAAGGGAACAGGAACACAGTGAAACTACAGGTCAACCTCTTTTTAAGTCTTTTTACATGGGGACTCTTAAGTCCAACCAAGAACGGCAAATATACTAAACTAAACTGTGTTTTAGGCTTTCTGATCCTAGAAAAGGTGGATAAACTGAAATTGTTTTAACAATAACCACCATGCCTCCAAAAGTTCATCTGTTGTAATTATATAAGGCCCAAAGCAAAACTATGTCTGTTTCTTAAAACAAGTCTCCTTTTTAAAGATACACATTTGCAGTGAAGACTTCACTCTGTTTACAATTTGAAATCAAGTAGAGATTTATAATATCAAAATACATTATGTCACTTTTAAAAACTGTTCTTGCAGTAAGAAAACTCTCCTTAAAAATATATTTGACAAATCACTACATACACAAACGCATGGGCACATACTGGATGATTTAAAATAATTTTAAGTCCATATATTTGAGAAAATCTATAGGCCTGCCACCTTTTTTTTTTTTTTTTCAAGGCAATCACTAGTTCACCCCTAATCAAAGGCAGAAGAAACTCTAAAATGGTCCTTGGTTGGTAACCATAATTCCTTCTCATTCTATGCTTCACACGAGGCGGAAGCAGCAGAATAATGCCCATTGTTATTGTGTGGTTACAGTGTCCTGCGAGTCTGGACAAGTTATTAGGTCAGACGCTAACTTCCTAAGTAGAAAAATGATGTGTTCTCCTTTGTCCTCTCTTCAGTAATAGCTGGAGTCAGTGCTAATTAAGACCCCGCGGCAATGTGCTTCCAGAGAGGTCAGGGACTTCTTTCTGACACCTAAACAGTACTCAACTCAAAAGAACTGCCCCTAATCTGAAATGATGTGATGTAGAACTGGCCTTTCAGATTCAGCGTATATTTAAAGGAAAATGACAGTTAATGGCAGAGGTGTCAAAAAAGAGCAGATGGGGAAGCTAGAAGAAGTGTCACTCCGTGGCTAAGTTTACCTGCGATTCGTTACTCTGCTTAAGGACCAGTAGACAATAATAGAGCCCTAGACACCTTGTTACATCCTTCGTCCTTCTAAAATCCTGGGAAGAAGAAATCTGCAGCGGGCACACCCCGGGGACAAATAACCTCTGACAAACCAAAGAACTGTTTGCTTAAGGACCATACTCTATGCCGGACCCTCTTTTCACCAAGAAACGCATCATCTTGTCCAGAGAGTTTTAGAGAGATTAAATTGTAATCTTTATTAGTGGTTGTATTCATAATAACAGAAATAGTAAATTCAAATAAAGTGAACACTCTGTTAAATTTCTTATTGGGAGTAAACCATGGTGGTAATTAATCTTGGAGTCATTTTCTTTTGCCCCTGGAGGCACAGAACTTGTGAAATCAAAACGATATTCAGAAGACAAACCAAGATTTATTGTCAGTTCGTTTTAATAGACACCTGCACGGCTTACTAATTACTTCAAAACTGTAAAGTCTGTTGGCATTAATCCACTCCTTGCTTTCTTCTCCCCACTCCCCTCAATGACACACCTGCATGCATTAATTGACATGGTCTTTATTTCAAGATTTGTTGTTGCCCTTACATTACAGAATCACTGTTCATGATGGAATGGCTGAGGTTGGAACAGAGCTCTGGCCATAGAGCATCCAGTTCTGGAAGTATTTGTAGCTGATTCTACAGCCTTCTTCCAGGGAAAATAAATATATGAGGTTGCCACCTTTGTAACCAAGTCTCAAAATCTCTTGAAAAAATACAATTCAAATTTGAAAATTATGTCTGAGGATTTAAAGGTTTCAGGGATTATATGGTTAAAAGGTAGACATTGAAATCATAGAGGTTAGAGATAATTTACGCCACGACCTTCATTTTACAGATGAGGAAATAGAATCTCTGAGATGTTAGACGATTTCCCCCAGTTAATAGTAAGACTGAAATTAAAATCCTGTTTTCTACGTACTCATATAATGATTTTTCTTCCTTACTCTGCCACCCTGTCTTCCTTAAAAAGTTTGGTACTTTATACAAAGACTGAACTGTCCCAACATTGAAATACAGTAAAAATGTCTATAAAACTTTCCTCAACTTTATTATGAAACAGGGCTAATATTACTTCTAAATGTGTTATTAAGCTATATGTAAATGTTCCCATTTATCTAAGCAGTTTTCTATATTAGAACCCAAACGTTCTACTTTAAGACAGAATGACAAGAGTTTCCCCCCCAAGTTTACTTGAACCTATAAGGACTAATGGTTAATTTGAAACAGTTCATGTTCTAGGCCACCCCATAAGCTGTGGAGGTATGCCACAGGTACCCCAAGCGGCTGCATTGAGCAGCTCGGGGTGATCCGTATAAAAAATGAAGGGAGAATTTATAAAGTCAGATTCTCACAACTCTGGAAATTGACATATAGCTGGCTGATCAAAAAATATCCCAAAGAATAGCAAGGAGAAGGCATTTTTTGCTCAAAGAGAAGGTGGGGGAATCTTTTGTGCTTCTTTTAACCAAGCAAATTTTCCATTTGTTTCTGACTTGTCTTTGTTTTAGCAAATTGGAGTAAAATACTAAGCAGAAGAACTTGTCTGAAAATTTTTGCTCAAAGAATTCTAGTATGAAAGAGACAACCAGAAAGAAAACTGCAAAGCATAGGCCTCCTGGACCCTTTAAAAATTCTTCTCTGGTTGAATGGCTGTTAGTCAACCAAGGAAGACCCCAGTAATCCATCCTCCTATGCTCACAGGAGACTGGATGGAAACACAAACTTTGCCCCTGGGAACCTAAAAGGTAGTAAGCTTCTGTAACTGAATTATTCCAACTTGGGAATTATGCTGCTGAATTTAAAATGGGGCTGTCCTTTACATTACCAGAAAAATACCAGCCGGCCAAGAAAAAGATAACTAATGATATTTGTTCAACAAGTTCCCAAAACTTGGAACCAGAGATCTATTCCTTTTATAGAAGACTAAACTTGATTCATTAGTAAAGAATTAAATACTGTCAGTGCTTTAGTTCTAAACCTTAAGTATCAAAGCTTTACCTCAAGGTAACATTTCCTTATATGGAAAATTTTAGAAAAATGTTATTTTTCCCGTGGCCTTGATTTTGTAATATTTTTAATATTTGAATACTTTGGTTTGCTAACCTTGTAATAATATCATTTTTAATAACAATTCATTATGTGACACTTGATAACAGTTAAGAATGCAGGAGTCATTTTGGATAAAGACTCTAGCTCTATTATTTCTCAACTGTATACTTTTGTCAGATTATTTAATATATGTGCCTCTGTTTCCTAGGCTGAAAAACAAAGATAGTTTTGCCCTCAATTTTTCTGTGATGAAGTTAAATGTGTTAAGACATATAAAGTACATCACAGTGCTTGATACAGAGTAGCAATTAACAAATTATTATTATTATAAAAATCTTAAACAAATTTTCTTATAAATTTCACTTTCTCATCCACTTAATTATATAAAAGTAACTTATAAAAATACATCCAGATATACAGAACAACTTTCCCAGGCTTCTCAATATGCAAATATAGATAGGCATCAATAGAACAACTCATATATTTTGACATAAATTATATAGTAATGAGGAAGAGATTCTTTCAGAAGTTGCTGGCATGTCATATGAAATCAAATCTGAAACAAAGTCAAACAAATATTATACATTCTAAGTGAAATCCAAATGTTTATTTACATAGTAAACTGTAAAGTCTCAGAAGATGCATTTGTGCATTAGAATTTGAAAAATTATTTTTCCAAATGCATATGCACATATATTTACATATTTCTATGACAGGCTACAAAGACACTAATGGAACAGCCTATTATTTCTAAAATAATGTATCATTATTTTCAGTTCCATTAATCACATAGAAATTAAACTTCTGAAACCTTACACAAACAAATCAAGATAATTCCGATCTCAAATCCACAAATTGAAATGGAGATTTGGTAATTATCCAAGTAATTTGATTAATGGAGATGAATAAACTAGATGATTCTGACCCATGGATCTGTGTTGGTCCTGAAATGCTTACTTTGACTGTATAAATCAATCGAAACTGGTTAAATGCTAAATGTACTATCTTCACAGCACAAAGTGAAAATGAGATTTTGCAGTCATTTAGTTATCTTTATTAACGCAGGAAGCTAAAAACAATTGCCTTCCATGATATGCACATGTTTATTCCCTGAAAAAATATTGTTTTTGTACAACACAGATATAATCTAACGTTCACTCATTATGCTTGGTAATTTTGTTCTATGATTCCCCATTAGAGCACTTCATACAAATGTTTCTTTCAAATTGCTCTATTATGTCATAATCAAAAGACGGAATTTAGCCAAAATGTTTGTTTACCATCTTACAGATAGTCAAAACAGTCTGTTGGTGCACTCTTTGATATTAATTCCTACTCATCCAGGAGTGGATTTTGGCCAAAACGTCTGATTGCTCTTTTGAGGACTTTTACAATCGTGTGTCAGTTGAATCTAACATGAGCCAACAGCTATGCAATAATGGAAGTCACTTAATATTGAGCCAGCTGATTTCTTTGTCTACCGGCATAATGACAAATAAATACTTTGGTCTTAAGTCTTCCAGAATACAAAATAACACACTGGAATGAAATAAATGTTTTCATGAATTATTTTATTAGTGTACAATTTAACCCTCAAGGCAGTGTTGACAATATGCTAAAATAATCAATCTGATCAGTTCAACCAAAAATTAAGCAGCACAGTAATGGTGATCAGGTTAAACAATTTACTCAGTATGGTCCAAACCCCAGAACCTCATATTTAACCGTTCATTTTTCTAAGTGTATACAAAGAACAAAAAACCTGGCTCTTGATAATAAAATGAGATTATTAAATTTGGTATTATATAGATTGCCTGGTAAGTGACTTTGGGCAGCACTTATTGGGAAGAAATCCAATTTCAACTAAGTTAGTTGTCTTATCTCTCCAAGTACCCCAAAATGGCATTTCAGTGCCCAAGCTCTACCTGAGCAGAACTAACCCAGAAACCATTAGCATTACACCAGAGTCCCTACTATAAATTGGACACTGTAGAAGATTTATTAGAAGCAGGAGAGATATTCAAAGATATTGGAATCCAAACTGAGAGCCATGAGGCAAAACTAGAATGTATAAACTAACGGTCAAGAATAAGAATCAGGAGCTTCCCTGGTGGCGCAGTGGTTGAGAGTCCGCCTGCCGATGCAGGGGACACGGGTTCGTGCCCCAGTCCGGGAAGATCCCACATGCCACGGAGCAGCTGGGCCCGTGAGCCGTGGCCGCTGAGCCTGTGCGTCCCAAGCCTGTGCTCCGCAACGGGAGAGGCCACAGCGGTGAGAGGCCCGCGTACCGCAAAAATAAATAAATAAATAAATAAATAAATAAATAAATAAAAAAGAATAAGATTCAGGGGGGAGGGATAAATTAGGGGTTTGGGGGGCTTCCCTGGTGGCGCAGTGGTTAAGAATCTGCCTGCTAATGCAGGGGACACGGGTTCGAGCCCTGGTCTGCGAGGATCCCACATGCCACGGAGCGACTAGGCCCGTGAGCCACAATTACTGAGCCTGCGCGTCTGGAGCCTGTGCTCCACAACAAGAGAGGCCGCGATAGTGAGAGGCCCGTGCACCGCGATGAAGAGTGGCCCCCACTTGCCACACCTAGAGAAAGCCCTCACACAGAAACGAAGACCCAACACAGCAAAAAAAAAAAAAAAAATTAATTAATTAATAAACTCCTACCCCCAACATCTTAAAAAAAAAAAAAAAATTAGGGGTTTGGGATTAAAATATACATGCTACTGCATATAAAATAGATAACCAATAAGGACTGTATAGCACAGGGAACTATACTTAATATCTCATAGTAACATATAATGCAAAATAATCTAAAAAAGAATACACATATACATACATGTATGTATAACTGAATCACTCTGCTGTACACCTGAAACTAACATAACATTGTAAATCAACTGTATTTTAATAAAATTTAAAAAAAAAGAATAAAATTCAATATGTAATTGGGTGCTAAGTTGTATGATACAACAAGTACCAGAGAAGATCACTGATGAGGGATATATATCAATTCATATTGCAATTATGAGGAAAGGGGGAATGAATGCTAGCCTACAAAAAGATACAGAGAATTGTTAAAGAAAGAAGCAATGATGCTTCTGGAAATATGGACTACACAAGTGAAGAATATGAGAAGAGTACAGCATGTGGTTCATTTTGGGAAGGAAATAAGATTTTCTAACTAGGGAAGACCATATTACTGTCCAACCTGATATATTCCCTTAATAATAAAATTCCAAACTCCTTGGGTCTTCATGGTCTCTGATAGTTACTACGTGTGTAAACTTGGGCTGGTTATTTAGCCCGCAGGTGCCCTCAATATCCTGATTTGTAAAATAAGGAACATAATGGTACCACTTGCTTACCATTACTGTGAGGAATAACTGAGCTCATCTGTGTAAAGTATTTAAAATGGTGATGGGCCTATAGAGATTGTTTAGTAAAGTTCTGCTCTCATCAATATCCTCCTCCTCATTATTATTAATCATTTAATTATCTTTTCCTAAGCCTGACTCATGCTGTCGGTCATACTTTCCAGTCTTGTCTCCTAATCTTGTACCCTTTGTTTCAGCCAAACTGCACTACTGACCTCTCCAACATATCCTTTGGTTTTCAAACTCGGAGCTTTCATATTTTACTTCATCTGGAGTATCATTACCCAACCACTTCCTTCTTCTCCTGTTGAAATCCTGCCCATATTTCAAGGCTCTCTCATCCTGTGTGTCTGAGTTCTCATAGCCCTGTTTTTACCCATCTTACAACACTTGATCGCATTCATCACAGTTTTTCCTTAAACTGTAAATTCCTGGGATACGAAGACATTTCTTTGTTGGGTTCTCACCTAGTAGAACACCACTAAGAGTCCGTGAAATTTTTGCCGAATCAAAACAATGCAAAACAGTTAAAATATAGGATATAGAGTGTGTATTTATACATAGTGATTCTGCTATTTACAAGAAAAGAGATTGTCTAACCCTGAGTCAACAGATTTTGAATCTCCACCTATAGCAAATAAATATATTGGTCATTTGATCTTCCCAGAAAACGACAGCAATCCTGAAATAATTGTTTGCTGCCAATAAATCTCATGCTTTGAGCTTTTCTTCATCATGGTAAACAAACATCCCACCCTCAAAAGAGCTGTGAACAACGGCATACTCTTGCCATGAGGTTCCTAATTTTCAAATTGCAATCTGATCCTCGCCCCAAATTTCACCCACAGAAACTCAATTATCCAGATTTTTTGTCTTTTTTTACTTTGATCATATTATTACATGTTGCACAACAACTTAGCTGGAGAATGACAGAATATTATCTTTTACATTGCTTTTTCTTTTAGGATTTAGTTATCACGCGATGTTACAACAAAACCTCATGACACTATGGATTCTAGAAGGCAACATTTAAAATATAGACACTTTCCAGATTTGACACTTTGATGTGTCTACTCTTTATTATATTACGGTACCTAGAGTTGTTTGTGTCTCATCAAAGCTAATAGCCTCAAACAAATTCCACTGAATTACATACTGTAAGCTCACATGGTCTCTTTATCCAAAATACTCAAAAAGTAAATGTCTAACTTCACATCAGGTATCCATATGAAACTATTCTGGATGTGGTTAGTAGTTTTCCCAGATGAGAATGATAGCGAGTGGAGTAAAAGGAAGAAGAGAATGACAAACAGAACTTTTGTCACTGATTGCAAATAGTAGGGGATTATCATGGAAATGTTTTCTATTTTTTCTTAAGTTTTGTCTCAAAATGTCTGTTCTTTCCCCATAGAGTATTATTTTCCAGAGTACAGTTAAAAGCATGGATTGTGGAGTCAGACTGTGTTTCAAACTGCAGCCACATTACTGGGAGAACTGAGCTGTGTAAATTGTCAATAGACTTGACCTCACTAAGCCTCAGTTTCCTTGTTCGTAAAATAGTAATACTAACAGTACCTGCAACATAGTAGTTGTTTGAGGATTAAATGAGTTGAGGAAATCAAGGGCCAACAAATATTTACTTTTGTTCTTATTCGCAGTGAACCCATTCAGATTCAGAGTCAAAATCTTAATTGATTTACTGGCAATAGATAACCAGTTAAGTAGCAAAGGACATACAGCAGGAAACTAGAGAACTTAAGCTAAATAACCATGTGCATCTGAATTATCCACATAATTGAAAAAAACACGCCACCTTCGTCTAAACTCTGAACAATTGCCACAATTCTCCACCTCACTTGGCATCTATAGACAAGATCTTAATGTCTAGTACCCACTGAAAGTCTTTGTATTTCAAATAAAAATAATAGCTGCCGTCAAGTATGTTAATGTCCATAATCATTGTAATTTTTGTAAATTATAACTGTCAGTGGTCACAAACCTACCCAATGAAAACATAAGGTAACAATTTAGCCTTTATATTCCTACTCTCAGAAAAGAAGAGCCACTTGTAGGAAACTTAAGAAGGGAGGCAAATTTATAACATTTATTCTAAAAATAGGGGGATTTTTTTCCCTCTCCCAATGGGATTATTTCTAAGGTAATATTTGCTAGCAAATATCTACAGACAAATTTTACCACTGCTTTTAATTTTCATTATAAAGTGATGATACACAGTGCTACTTTAGCTTCTGTAGACAACACTGAAAGAATATGTTCAAAACATCTAGTGCATTATAATTTATGTAAATAAAATTATACTTTTGGTCCCAATAATTAAAAATTATGTCTGTTTGGACTCCCTTTTTAGGGTTTTAAAATTTCATAAAGTATTTCCCAGAATAAAAAGTAGCACTGTTTAAATATTTACATTTATTAGAAATGAAGAGATCTAAATGATATTAACTGTAGGTTATGTATTTCATATTTTATTTTGTTGAACTTTGTCATTTTCATGACAGAAACTCTGATCAAGGAAAAGGATATAAGATAAGCTACTTCAAAAATGCATTGGCACACTCTGTTAAAATGTGGACAGTCTTGGGGAAAAGTAGGAACTCAAGCCAATTCAGTTACTTTACTGCATTTAAATATAATAAAAATATTTCATGAGTGTTTTTTTTTTCAAAGAATAATTCTCAGTATGCTTAAAAATGGACATTTAAAGGATGCTTGTTTTTGTTAATTACATGTTGCTTGGATGTTTAAATCAGTCAAAGACTTTAAGTCTAAAGGTAACCCTGCAGTGTTTCTAACTGTCCTCAAAATAATTACAGAGCGGAGCTTGACTGTCATTCATGGGTATGTAGTCCATTGTGTAAGGAGAAAAAGAAAATGGCGGCCCACGCATTACCACATCACCCATGGCTACAGCAGTGACAAGACAGATTAGGATGTATATTAAATCTCACACATGACTGCCTTCCTGTATCAAGGTAAAAAATACTTGCTCTTACATACATTAGGGACCAGTGTTGGCTGACATCTATATTAATATTGACAGCATATCAACTTTTTCTTTTTTACATTTACTGAGTCAATAACTAGTCTCAACCTGGTAAAACTTAGATAACAAAAATGAAAAAAAATCTAGCAGGCAGCCTTATTTTATCATACCTAAAAAAAATTAACCCCCCAAAACTGCTGGGCTTTTATGAATTATCAATCCTACAGCAATACATCAACTGGCATACACAGCTGTGACTTAGGAATCCAATCTCATTTGTCAAAAAAGAAATTTGGTAGATATAGAATGGTTCTAGAAAAAGAATCTCCTGCATAGACAATAACATAAATATTATATGCATAGGAAGCTGATTATTTTAAAAAGCTGGATTAACACCATTGTATTACTTCACCTTCTATACACTATTTTCACGGACAAGAGGAAATTGCTAGGCAGTAATCCTGCTTCCAAAATAACCAGAGATGAGAAACACACGTGAAGCTTAAAAAACTGGGAAATAACCAAATTGCTTAATTTAAGATTTTTAACATATTTATTTGTATTTACCATGTTGAGAACTGGTAGCCCCATGTGAATTGGATTAGAGAAAAGAAGTCATTATTTACTTTGTTTTAAGATATCACAAAACTAAACTAAAGCCTATCTTCATTTCAAGGCAATATCTTGGCTTCGTTAATAATTAAATGGTGTTTTCCAATGATGGCTATTCTACATTCTGCTTTGAAGTATGTTACCTTTACTCTTATTTCCAAAGATACAATAATGCTTCTAAGGCGCACACATATTTTATATACATTACATGAGAATGCAGCAAAATAAAACATTCATGTTTCCCAGTCTTAGACTAGCTTCACGGTATCACTGAATGAAGAGAGATTAAAAAAAAAAAAAAATCAATATTTTTTTAAAAAAGAAAACAACACTAGGGTGTGTTATTCTTCTAAAGCTTATATTCAAATGGTTGGCATTTCAATAAGCTGTGGTTGGAAGCACCGTCGTTCAGGAAAAACAAAATCATGAGGCAACCAAGCAAAGTTCTTTTGATTTTAAATGCATCATGCAACAACACTTCAAGGGCTGCTCATCTCCAAAGTCAGATGAGCGTCTATTAAAATATGCCTTTGATAAAAGATTACCTTTCTCCCCTTTCCAGCACTCTGTGGAGGGTGATTCAGGTTAAAGTGATGTTCTTAATAATAATTATCTCCGTAAGATTCATGCTATCATTTATGTAAGTCCTTGAAAATGATGCCATTTTTGTAGGGCCAGGACAAAACTGCAACCATGACTACAAGCCTTTCCATCAGGCAACCCCACTGGCAAACAATGGCAAGAATAAGAGGCCTTTCTGTGCTCTTTTACTAATGCTGTGCTATTCTCTGCTAGCAAGATATATGTAAAAGAAAAGATGTAAAGCAATGCCTGGTACAGAAGAGTAACTTGCACTCTAATGCTTGAGATGTTTATAGCATTGAAGCTGCTTAATTAATATCAATAGAGACCCTGAAAAAGTTAAAGGAGCATTTTAACTAGCAATAAAACTCTCTTGATTACAAGAAAGGCATATTCTGTCCTTCACCAGGGGTTGTTTTTATGCTCAACAAAGTGATGTGAAATCAACTATTTTCATAAACAGATGGTCTTTAGGATAATAGCTTGTACTTTTTAATTTCCTTTTTGGCAGTACATCATGCCAAATGTCAGCAATGTCAATAGTCTTCATTAGAAGTTGTCTGATATTGTTGGGATGTTTTGTACAGATACCCATTTTATTTCCCAATATGAGAAATGGAAATCAGAGAAGTTTAAGGAGGTACAGAAAGATAAAAATTTAATATATTTAAACGAAGGGAAAATGAATCCATATCAAATTACAAGATTAAAAATTTAAGGTTTAAAGTATTTATTATTTCTTTTCATCTCCACTGCACTACTATAATTCAGAAACCAGTAATCTTCACTCTCACAGAAAACATCTTTCGTTCCTAAACCTTATTCTTAACAAGGGGTAAGTGATGCCCCATTTATAACATTTTTCAATTCATAGAGTCCACATGTGGCCGTGTACTAGCATAGCCAGACAGAGTGTACATTTCAAAAAAAAAAAAAAAAACTAAACCTCATAAATCTCCAGAAATTCCTCACATCTATTATGTTTACCTTCTGCTGCTGATGAGCCTGTTGGGCTCTGTACAGAGGAAATTACAAGCGCTCCAGAAGATTTGGCAAGAAGATGCTAGAAGAAACAATGGGCAAAAAAAAAAAAAAAAAAAAATTCTTAACTGAAGCATCATATCCAGCTTTGGCTACCATTTACATATTTGAGATTACTAGCTAGTAAAATGGAAATTCCATTGAAATGGAATAAATTGTTTTCTGAAATCCCTATCTGATTACTGTTGGTGATGTCTGAAATTAAACATGTTAAGCTACACTCAATATGCTTTATGGAATTCAACTGAAGGCTAACATTCTTATTGAAAATCTGTCTGTTTATGCAGTTTTCCAATTAGGAACCAAGTTGCTTGTGTCCGCCTAAAACTTTTACTCCTAGCCTTGTGATCACTTTCCTATTAATCGATATTATCAAACAAATCTTTCTCTCTTTAATGGATGTTTGGAGGCTGTGGTTATCAGCTGCTAACGAGTAAGAAAATGCCAGTTGAAATATTTTATAGTCACACATTTAAATATCACTGGAAATAAGCTTAAAGTTGATGCCAAGGGGGAAATGCTTATGTTTAAGGCATATGCTGCAGAGTGATAAGAAATTAATAAGTCAAAAAATCTTCCATCCAAAGTATGTATACACAATGCCAACTGAAAAGTAAAAGACAGCCTAACCACTAGGCTTGTGTTTTTTTCTTTACTCATTCTAAATATCAATTTTCCCACCCAGCTGACAGGTTATTCTGTCTTTCTGAAGACACA